>NW_006435766.1:1554343-1597977 GCF_000325575.1 Pteropus alecto
GGAAAAACTAAAAGTGAAAATATGAAGCTTGAAGACCAACAGTATGGAGAAGTGAATTCTGAAGTCAGGTTGCCTGGGTTTGATTCTGCCTCTGAGACATAACTGCGACCTTGGACAAGCTAATTAAATTCTCTGGTACTCAGTTTTCTCATCTATAAAACAGGACTACTAGTATATGCCTACCTCATAGGATTGTGGTGAAGATTATATGTTTCAATAAAGCACTTAGAATATTGCCTGCCAAAGTGAAACAGATGTTTGTTCACACATTTATTTATTCACTAAACATTTAATGAGCATCTACTATGTACTGTGCACTATTCTAAGTTCTGTAAATACATCAGTGAACAGAATATATAAAAATCTCTGCCTTCGTGGAGCTTACATTCAAGTGAGGAACGGAAAGACATTTTGAAGGTAGAAAGCTCAGTAAGTGTCAGTTGTTATCACTATTATTAAAAAGACCATGAAATATGTAAAAGTAATCATGTAAAAAGATTTGTACTGATTGAGTTAATGAAAATAATAAAACATAAAATCTAATTGAAGATGTATTTTGTTCTCTGTCCCCATATTTAACTGAACTCACAGCAGGTAAAGGCAGCTTGTATACCAAATGCAAGGGAGCCCACCACCCTGGCTCCCTGAATGTTCTCAAGGCTCAGATCATTGCGCTCGTTCAGCTTTTCAAAATAAGACTGCCTTCTGGAATCTCTGTTCCCTTGTGTCATCCATTTCATCCTGGGCTCATTCCACTTGGTTACTTCAGTTTCCATCCAGGCACTTGACTGTTTTTATGTTTGGTTGTTTTTCTGCCACTTCCTGGATTTCTGTCAGCAATCCAGTTTTACAAATTGCTTGGCTGAGATTTGTATTGCCGTCTTCTTTTGAAACTGTGATTCACAGTGTACACCCTCTAAACAGAATCCTCTCAGCCTGCAAGACTGAAGAGCTTGTTTTAAAAACAAATTGCAGAACAGGCTGTCTACGCAGGGTTTTCACGCCACATGCTCAAATGATCAAATATAATTAAGAGAGCACATTCAAAATCTCTATTTTATACATTAGCCAACATGTTTTCAGATGCTGATCAGATGATGATGTCACTTCACACTTCCAGGGCTCTTGAGACAAATCCAGTTAGCTGAGAAAACAAACTTCAAATTACGGAAGAAAAGGAGAACGTGTTGACCATCTTCAAAGTAGCCTTAGAATTTGTGTAAGACATTTTCAAATTGGGCTCTTCAATTCAGTAAGAAAAAAGTGATGATCGCATGAAACTTGTAGGATCCTTGATTCATAAACTCATTACTCAGAACAGAACTTAGGTACTTCTCTTCTTGTCCATTCTCTCATGTGTATGATGGGACAGTAATAGCATTTACTTCTTGGTATTATTTGGGGGAGTTAAATAAGATAAGTTATGTAAACAGTACCACACCTGGGGCAGAGTAAATGTTCAACTGGTGTTGGCCATTGATATTATTATTTATTGCACAGTCAATGCCATGTGCATCCCCTGCGGGTGAAGCGCGGTCATGGCGACAAAGCATTAAGTCCATGACCCTGTCCACTGGCAGAGTTGTAAGAATCCAGCCTCTGGTAGGTCATTCCTCGCTGGTTCAGAGAAGTCCCCAGGAGCGTCTTGGGTCTGTTTGAGAAGTGAACCCTCTTCTCTGCTATAAAGGAATGTCATTTTCCTCCATCAGGCCCCTGAAACCATCTGGGATGAAACCTAAGCGACCAAATGCTCTGACAAGGGCTGCATACCACTACTACTATCTACCCTGCACCTCAGGCCTCCAATCCTCACGAGGCCACCTCTATGTTCTACCCTTCACCCACCTGTTCCGCAGTGTCTTAAGGAGACTCAAGCAAAGCAGGCCTTTCATTTTTGCCACCTGCTCTATTCAGTGCACCCTCACAAGCCCCTGGGGAAGTATGGGCTGGGTATCATGAGCTCACAGCCCCTCCTATCTGGGGCCTTTTTCTCTCACCTGGTATCTTCCCTCCAGTAAGTTATTTGCCTGGGGTTCCTCAGTCACTCCTGCAGATCCTAGTAGATCTGTGCAACCTGTCCTCCAAAATCTTGGAACAGTTAAAGCTTTCAAACTGGCACTACATCTCGATAATCTGCGAAGACAGCGAACATACAAAGCAGGGAAGAGCAAGGCAGATGCGAGTCCCAGCTCCAGCTCAGTCACTACCAGTTGTGCAAACGTTGGCAGCTGCTTCACTTTTCTGTGCCCCAGTTCCCCCTCTCTTAAGAGAATGACCACACTCCTGACAGGGTTGCAATCGTGACTGATTGCGCTAACCATGAAAAGTGCTGAGCTCAGCGCCAGAAGCGAAGGCAGCTGTGTTGCTACTCCCAGTCCTACACCCAGATCCCTGCTACCAACACGCTGACAGATTGCCCTTAAGCACCATCCTTGGCAAAACTGTTCCTCCTTCCTTGCCTTCATCCAACATCGCAAGACCCAACCATTTCTAGCCCAGAAACACCTCTAAATTCTATCTATCCCTCTCTTCATCTCCACCATCACTGTCTTCCTTCAGACTGGGTCACAAAAGCATTGCAACAACATCCTAACTAAACATGAATTCCTGTCTTGGCCCCTTCCTTACTGAACATTCTCCACACTGCAAAGGTGTAAAGATAGTCTACCAGCTGACCCTGCTTGCAGGAAAAGGCAAAACTCAACACTCTGGAAAGACAGGAAAGACACTTCACAATCCCAAAACCTGCACCTCTCCACCTCCAGGGCTCCTTGCTGACATCTGCAATATCCTAGGCCCTTTAAGTGAATCTTCCTGGCTCCTGAGAACATCTCCTCTCTGGCCCCACCATTCCCTTGAGCTGTGCAGAGTTTATGCCATGACTACCTACACAGGTGAGTCGTTTACAAGCATCTGGGGCCTGACTCTCGGTGGTCCCTCTTGGAAATGAGTTAGTCCAAGCCCTGGAGCTGTGGGTATCACTGCTGTCACCTTCTATACAGCCCTGAGAAGTGTGGCTTGGGGGATGGACCTACCCAGCAGAGAGAGAGAGGGTACCATGCCGTGGTCACCTCCAACTTCTCACCTACCTGCTCAATAATCCAAGGTCTTTGCTTTTTGATCCTTTGCACATGACATACCATCTTTTGGGAATGGCCTTCTCTCTTGTTTTCATCTTGGCAAGCTCCTATTCATCCTTCAAGAAATATATAGCCTCCCACTCCCCCACTCCCAGATCTGACTTACAGCTCACATCACCATATTTCAATGTTCACGAATCTTCTCCCCTGACATTAAATTCCTCATAACTGATTTATTCTTGTTCAGTTAGACATCCAACTTCTAGCAAATGACATAGTAAGTTCTTGATAAATATTTGATGAATGGATAAATGAGTGAAAGCTGGAGTTTTTCTTTCTTTCCTTTTCCTTATGGGTAAGCCACTGTTTCAAGACCTAGTATTTTGGGAAAGCAGAAAATAGTTTTTTTCCAAAAGCAAATTCCTAGGGATTTGAAACAATTTCTCAGATAAATCTCACACTAGAAAGCTAAACTATGTGAAAGTTTTCTTAATTCTCTATTTGGCTTCATGTGTGGCAACCAGATCATTGAGCTCTGACAAGAAAGGCCAGACAACTATGTTAGAGCCTCTGACAGTTCTTGAATAATGTGAGCTTAGAGCCTTGGGCTGACTCAATAAAATGCAAAAGTTCCTGCTATTTTCAAACTTTAATGAAACAAAGTGAGGCCTTGAAAACAAATGTAGAATAACTTCTAGCTGTGGCCTTTCCTCAACAGAGTATAGTAAGATAGTGCAGAGCAAGAGGTTTTAAACTTCATGGCAAGTGAATGATATTAATAATAATAAATTAATGTTAAATGCATATGATACTTCCTAGGAGACAAGCATTATAAATGCTTTATATGCATTAACTCATTTACCCTTATAATGATCATGACATACAATGGAAGTTCTATTATTAACCCCACTTACAGATGAGCAAACTGAGCAATCAGCATGGGATTTGATCCCAGTCAGATCCCTAGCACCCTGGCTTATACAAAAAAAGGGGAAAACTTTATGAGAACTATGTTTAAAATCAATCTTAACATTGCTTTTTTTAAAAAAACAGGAGAATTCCAAATTGTGTGAGATCTTCAAACCTAGAGTCTCGATCCCCAAAATTTGACAAGGCTGACTCCCCACAAACACACAGGGAAACAGGCAGTGTGACTGCAGGGACAAGTTGTCCTAAGACCTGAGAGGTGTCTTCCTGGAACCAGAACAGCACAACATGTGTGTCCGCAAGGCAGAGTGGGAGAGGAAAGCAAGCCAACATTTCTGGATTGGTCCAAGGACCACTCTGGCAGACCACTTCCTGTTTTATGACAGAGGGCCTGGTCAGACACCCAAGTACCCACTGTCCAAATCTTATGAAATCCACTCGATTGCATCTACATGTTTCTCTCTATACAGTCAATTCCCTTGGTGGAGGGGGATGTAGGGGTGGACTTTCTGCCTGCTTCCTCAATTCACACCTACTGAGCTTCACAAAAAATAGGAAAACATTCCTTATGACTCAGTTCAGTGGCCTTGGGTTTGTGCTTTCCCCATCATCTCACTATCTGTTGCATAAGGAGTTCTAAAGGAAGAGAACTTGGCTTCAGAGTCTCTTGGGTGAGAATGAAGACAAAACTTCAGTGGTGTCTGTAGTAGGACAGGGGCTGAAGATGCTAATGGGTAGAGGAGCTGAAATAATAGCAATATCAGCAGCTATATCTTCTAGTTTATCTTAAATTATACACACACACACACACATTTATTACTATCTCAATAGTATGTGTTTAAGGTTCCAAAAAATCCAATTTTCCCATTGGATAAAAACTAAACAGGACACCGAATGCATGAAAGAGGTCAGAAGCAGACCCCTTATCATATTTTCAAATTATAAAGTACTGCACTTGACTTGGTTTGCAGAGCACTTCTGGCTCTTGGAGCTGCCTCTGAAGTTGTCAGCTACCTTCTCGTGGGTGTGGCAAGCCTTGCCTTCTGTGCTTACATGTCCCAGGAGGCATCAGCCTGCTCCCTGAAATCCAAAGCCACACAATGTCAACACATGATTCCTGTGTAAATATTTGCTCCAGAGAAATGTCTTAAATGCCTATACAACCAATTTTCTAGCAGACGGTAAGATGAAAAGGAAAATTAATGCACGTATTAAAAGATTTTTACAAGAGTCCTATCAATCACTGCACTACCTTCATCACAACACACTTAATGGCTTTTTCTTCTCTCCCTCCAGCCGTCCTCCTACCCAGCTCTCCTAATAAAATGCATTCTAAGTCTTTAGCTCCATTGGTTAAGAGAATTAAATTGCTATTTGCTACCTGGTGTTGTCTTACTTAACGTATTTCCAAATTGCTCTTAAATCTCTGTTTGGAATTCTAAGTATAAATACTGGAAAGAAGAGAAGGGAATAAGAAGACAGAAAAATAGAAAAGTGAACAAATTTACATGATTTCTGTCAGCTTTCTTTTTAGTAGATTTGAATCTGTTTTTTCCTCTTTGCCGTCATCTCATTCATCTTCTCTCAACATTCAACTTTTTCTCCCCCTTTTAATTCTACAGAATTTTATTCAAAATGTTTTTTCATGACAAAATCATACTCATTGTCAAAATGAATGTTCTAAATGTTTTAAGTTGCATTTGACCCCAGAAGCTCTGAGATCCTGCCCATCATAACCCTGTTTTTAAATTTTCAGCGTTCCTTTTCTCCTCTTCATTCATTTATTCAGCAAAGATTTGCTGAGGGTCTATTCTTACCTGGCACTGTGCTCTCTTCTTCTTCCACTGTTTGCTGACTTATTTTTAGCTCAGTTATCAACTACTAGGAATAAGTAAAATAATGAGATTAAAGAACTCCCTCAACCAAACAAAAGTCTGTTCTTTCCAACTGCAGATACTCTTCTTTCTTGCAGCTTTCAGTAATAAAATGAGAAATCATAATTAGAAAAAATTCTATGAGATTTATGAAGTTACAAATAATTATTTCTAGTAAAATGAGTTATTTTTAAGCAGTAAGACTGAGTCATCCTCGACAACCATTTAAAGGAATGTTTTCATTCCAAACGGGCCTTCTGTTTGCCTACAGAAACCATGCGAGACATAATCCATTACAATAGACTTTTTGAACTTAAAAAAAAAAAAAGAAAAAAGAAAAAAAAATCAGTTGACAAACCAATAACAGTTGCAGAGTCAATGTTAGGGCCCCTAGGGGAATTTATAATCAGAGAAAAAAGGTAATAGGACCCACAGATGAAAACAAAACATAATAAAGCACACACTTCCCGGACGGGTGGCCTAGTCGTGGGAATAAACCCAGCTCTGGATGTACATCGCGGAGGTAAACCGTAGTTTCCAAAAGAACTGGCCAGACTTCAGGGTGGGGAGGAACGCCTCTGACATGTTCGAACCCATCCTGTTAAGAGATGTTTAAGATATTTAGAATTCAGATTATTTTATTCAACTCAGAGGGAGAAAGTGTACTAGCAGAGAATTAAGCGCAGATAGATGAAGAAACATCAATTCTGCGCTTCTCCCTGGAGAGAAAATCGATGTCTAACCAAAGATGACTGGGAGAGGAGAGTCCTGCATTTTGCTGCTGTGAAAACCAGAGAAAAGGCTCAAGTGTAGAGAAATGCTTGGGGGCATTTGAGACATATCGAGCAGCAGGGAAATGTTCAAAAGGTAATTAATATCTGTATTCTAAATAGCAGCGAGTACAGGTTAGAACATATGAGTTCAGAAATCATAAAAAAAGAGCCTGAAATAGACTGCAAGTGGAAGAAAGCTTAATACATGTGAGTGACAAGATACTATAGTAAATAGTTCATTAGTGTTTTCTTTTAACACTTGCTTTATCTGGGTAGTTTTGGCATTAATGAGAAGGTGGCTCATGCATTGTTATCTAAATGAGTAATTTCTTTGCAAAAGGTGCTTGTAATGTAATGAGTGGTCTACCTTTGCATCCCTGTTCTCTACATCTGGGAAAAAAATCTAATCTCAATCAGGAACTATCAAAACAGCGGCACTACCTGTCCAAAAGCTATATATAATATATATAATATCTTGTAGAAATATATAATAATATATATAATATCTTGTAGTAATCTAGTGCCATGTGAAGCCCTTCACCATGAAAATATCACTTTATATAAATGGTTCTTGGTAAAATTTAGAGAATAGGGATCGGCTTATATATAAAAGTCAATTTAAAACATGTCAACAGAAATACAACAGGAAAAGTCTCAGACAGCTAAAGCCACACTTATGTAAAACCTGGTATAAGCACCTGCTTACAAAAAGCTAACTTCTAAACAGCAAATAATTCACTTATTTTGTGGACCTTTAAAAAAATTAAACTTTATATGCTTCAGAAGCATCTTGAATTTTGAAGAGATCGAAATAGAGGAAGGGACGGGTCCTGAGAGGGAAGATTAATTCAGATCTAGTCTTATTTTCCTGCTTAATAAAGCACTCCACAGGAGGCTTTTGAGTTTGCAGTGAGACAGAATGACATAAAAACAAAATAAAATAACCTTCATTTCCACTGAGACAGTTATCTAAGTGTATTTAAACTTCATTTCAAGTTAAATACTTAAAGTTGGTAATTTTTCTGTAAAAGCATATGTCGTGTCCCAAATGCTTTCCCTCACCATATCCTTTATTTACAGAAAATAAAATTTATGAATACAGTTAATGATAAGACATGGATTGATGAATTTAAAACTGAGAGATTTTTGTCTAGAAAATTCCCTAGGATTACAGTAATTAAAGTGCAATTAAGACAGAGCAAGTTCTCAAGCTATATATTGCCACCTGGGATTTGATCCATTTTTTAACTTGCTAAAACACTGACAATATATAGATATTTTATTTACATTTTTAGTTATTCTTCAGGGTGTTAAATTT
This sequence comes from Pteropus alecto, assembly GCF_000325575.1. Classification (NCBI taxonomy): domain Eukaryota; kingdom Metazoa; phylum Chordata; class Mammalia; order Chiroptera; family Pteropodidae; genus Pteropus; species Pteropus alecto. The sequence continues at coordinate 1,562,316 of NW_006435766.1, forward strand.
GATTTGCAATGTGATCATGGTAGAAAAAAGGCAAATGTTAGTTTGGTATTTGTTAGAAAAAAATTCAACAATAATTAGCAAGTATAGTTCTTTGCTGAGCAATATAAGAAAATTCTATAAATTTTTGAAAACTGAATCTGATAATGATGAAAAATTAATGTAATTCAGGAAAGAGTAAAAAATCAATATCGTATTAATTATCCCTGACATGATTTCTCCTTGTAGTTTGCACAGAGCCTTTAGGAGGTGATACTGTTTTCTGAAGTATGAATAAGTGACTGTAAGCAAGACAGGAAGACAGTCTGGTGGTGGGAGCAGCCTAGGCACAGGCGTGGCAGTCAGGAAAGACCCTTACATTCAGGAGAAGGGTTCCAGCAATGGGAAGGGGCATGAGTCCTCTCTATCTCTGCTGGGGGCACTGTTCCTCCCTTAGCCCTGTGAAAAGAAGAAATGACATATTATAAAAAAAGAAATTGGGGTCCAGAGTCTTTATGTGATTTGGCCAAGGTCAAAAATGATCAAGCAATGAAGTAGGATTAGAGGGAGGCATTCAGTGTCGAGTCCCACCAAGACCCCACCTCGCATGGGTGGGTTATGGGTGACTGTTTGCCATAAGCAAAAACAATAAAAAAAGTGAAGAGAGCAAAGCCAAACTGAAAAGGAAAAGGTTTATTGTTTTTTCCTGTTCCAGACTTTTAAAAGCCATATAGGTTCTATGGCAGTCTGACTCTCTCATTTTATATTCTCTGGGGAAAAGGGAAAGTAGATTAGTTTGGTTTGGGTCAGAAAATGAGTGTTGTTTAATCTGGATTTTCAGAATGTCCTGATTCTATTCAAGGAACATGCTGAGGTGAAATGTAGGGAGTATCAGAAAGTTGACAAAAATGAGTGATTGATTTAATAATTTGTAGGATAACTGTTATTCACACTCAAGATAGTAGATGGTTTTATAGCCATGTATCTGTAATTTGTAGATCTCTTCATTCTGTTTTTAAGTATTTAAAAGATAAGAACACAAAGAGTAACCACATATGATGCATGCAATATTGAGAAAAGGGAGACAAGATGGATCCTGTATTTGTTGTCGGAAGAATAAAAAACACTCCTATTACTAGGAACTTTAAAAGAAAGCAGCAAAAGAGTATTCTGAGCAGGAGTAGTGCTAGACCAATCAAAATCACTAAGCATATTTAAAACAATGAGAACTAAACGCCAGGCGGTGTCCTGAGGGATATGGCCCTGGGCAGGCAGCAGTGTGGACCTATCACAGTGTTACATAAAACCCACTTGAGGGAGCAGATGGCATCATTTAGGGCAGCAGTCCTCAACCTTTTGGGCACTAAGGACCAGTGCTCCTATGAGAATCTAATGCCTGATGATCTGAGGTGGAGCTGAGGCGATGATGCTAGTGCTGGGGAGAGGCCGCAAACACAGATGAAGCTTTGCTGGCTTGTCTACCGCTCACCTCCTGCTGTGTGGTCCGGTTCCTAACAAGCCACAGACCGGTACCGGTCTATGGCCTGGAGGTTGGAGATCCCTGATTTAGGGTACATACTGAAGCCAATGACTTTTTAAAATGCCATTTTCAAATTTGACCAACTTTAACAAGTCAAACATTGAGAGAGAACATAGAGAGAACATTTTTATTTTGTTTCAAGTCAGAGCATGTGTATTTATAATGTTCATGAAATTTGGAAGGTAAGAGAGCCAGAGGCTGGGTGGGACAGTGGGAAAAGCATTGTTTGGGAAGTAGGACTCTCACCCTGGCCTTCAGGAAAGGGAAGGCATCACAGAGGAGCTGGTTTTATGGACTCAAGAAGAAGAGCTGATGAGGGTGCCTGTGGGAGAAACAGAGGGAGGAATTTGGGATGAAACATCAGAGGGAAGAATCAACAGGGAGTACCAGCCTTCTGGCTTCTTTAGAATGAAAAATAATTACTTTAATTGATGTCATACTAATGAAGTCCTATTTTCAGTAGAGATCACTAACAGTTTTTAAACAGTAGCAAAGGGCTATTCTTCACATATATCTAGAATTCAAGCACTTCTCCCCACTTTTGCTGCTACCTCCCTGGTCCGAGCCATCTGCTCCCTCACCTGGGTGGCTGCTGTAGCCCCCTAACTGATCCCCCTGCTGCATCCTTGCCTCCTTTACACCAAGTGCTATAAAAATATGCAAGAACACATGTCAGGTCCCAGTGCCCGCTGGCTGAACAATAACTCTGCTTCAAACTATTGCCAAGGGATTGGCCATGGTGACCCTGTTCCCATGTATGTCTGACCGTGACTTTCCTTTCACCAGAAGCCACCCATGGCCACCCATCGGAGTCTTCATGGTGGCCTCAAGGCTCTGTACTGTACTCACTCATGACCCCATCTCTTACTACTCCCCCTCCTCACTCATTCTCTGACTCGACTCACTCCTCAGGGCCTTTGCACTTACCATTCCCACTTCCTGGAGCATTACTCTGCAAGATACTAGAACTGGTCTCCACACTCCTTGGAGTCTTTACAAAGATGTGACCACAGTGAGTCCTCACAGGCCATCCTTAGTTAATGTTGAAATCCCCGACAGTCAGATCCCTTTAACCTCCCTCCCTGCTTTATTTTCTTCCACTGTTATTTTTAAATGTGTTTGGTTTGCTGTGTTACTCCCAATATACCAGAGCTTGGCTCATAGTGGGCACTCCATAAATATTTGTTGAATGAATAAATGGTCGAATGAATGCACGAATAATCGTGAGTAAAGGAAAAACAGTTCCGAAATATATCATGATTTTGCTGTGGAAATTAGAAAAGAGAGAAGATTACAGGAATAAAAACAAGCCAAGATATATATATATATTTATAAACAGAACAAACTGAACAAAGAGATTGCATTGATGGATAAGATAATGTTTACATGATAAAAACTAGGCATTTTTCTAAAGCAAATAACATTTGCTAAAGAAATTATAATATAATAAAGTAGAATAATAAAAAGTGTATTTGTTCTGCTAAGAGCGCATATTAAAATAGACTAATAGAAAATAAATTTGGGGGAAACTGAGTCTTTCAAGCTGAGATAGATGCTAGTAACCAGCAATGTTCCTGCTTGGACACACCCTAAGACACTAGCCCCTGGAATCTCGCTGAGAAGGGCAAGACAGACAAACGTTTATATAGACAGCCTCGGGCACAAGCGGGAGATCATAATAAAAGCCTTTATATAACAATTTATGTTTTAAAAGGAACTTCATATACAGTATTTCTTTTGCTCCTGAAAGGAACTCCGTAAGGTCTAGAGGTATGAAAAACTGATTTTCAGAGCAAAGACTTGACTTGGGTCACCAGCCATTATCAACAACCAACCAGTACCTCCAGCCTGGACCCTCTACCTCCCAACTCTGTGCTTAACCAGACTCCCTTCCTCCCTCCCCACCAGAGGACTGCCTTTCTCCAGGGCCCCCAGGGTCTGGGCTTTGGCCCCTGTCCCCTGCTAACACTATGCACAGTCATTATAGTTACTTTTTATTGGGCACGTTCTCCCACTTCCAGGCACTTTCCAAACTATTTACGAAGGACCCCATGTAATCCGACAACTTTTTGAGACACACAGGCACTTTATTATAACCATTTGACAGATGAGGACACTCAGGTCCAGAGAGGTTAAGTAACTTGTTTAGGTCATTCAGCCAGTAAGTGGCAGAACAACTAAGAGACCCTGCATAGACTCACCTGCGTCAGCAACACCAGACTTTCCTCTCTCACAAAAACTTACCTGTCTTCCTTTATTCTTCTACAAATTTTATTAAACACCTTCTATTGTTCTAGGCCCTATAGATATAGCAGAGAGTAACATAAATAATGGCCCTTCTCTCATGGAACTTGCTTCCTCATGGTACAGGAAGAGATGTTAAACAAAAACTGCACAATAGGTGATGATAAATGCTAAGAAGAAAACCAGAGCATGATGAGGGGATAGAGAACAATGGCTGCGGAGTGCTATTTTAGACAGGTGGCCCCAGGAGGCCTCCGTGAAGATGTTAGCTAAGCAGAGACCCCCGTGAAGTTAGGGAGTAGGTCGTGCAACTCCCTGAGGGAAGGGCAGCACAGGCAGGGGTGTCCGAGTGCTTTGTCTTGAAAATAAAACAAAAATACTCTTTATTTTTCTTGAAAATAAAACAAAAATACTCTTTATTTTTCGCCCAAAGTTTGACTTGTTAAAGTTGGTCAAATGTGAAAATGATGTCAATGTGCTTGGTCATCTAGTTTAGAAAACTGCCAGGTGGCCGTTGCTTTTCAGTTAGTGCTTTAAGGTCGCCTGCGTCACTCTTCCCTCTCAGTCACTTTTCCCTCTCAGTCCCATTAGTATTGGATCCCTCTCTCTGTAGAAGTTGGTTCTCATGACATTGTATTCCATTTGCTGGAATTCAGGACTCCTCTCCCCTCTTGTTTATGAGCCAGATGGATGTGTTTGGTGAACAGATGAAGGAGTCCGAGTCCCATGTATTGGTGGCCCCTTTAGAATCACTTGGCCAAAAAAAGAGGTTCTGAAAAGTTCCTCCCAGGAAGAGTCTGGTGCAGGCACCACCCCAGGGGGATTGTGGAGCCTGGGAAGTGCCCCATATGTGTCTGCTTTGGGATGGGCAGTGAATAACTAATCCAGGCCTAAATTACAGCATATGCCTTGTCAGAAAGGGGTAAGTTCTAAAACTGAAAAAATATATATATTATAAGAAAAGAACCAGAGCAGAATATGGCAGTAGCAACTATATGAAGATGGGATGGAATTATACTCAGCACAGAGAACTGTTGAGCCAAATGCTTGTGCAATATCAATAGCTGCAAGACCAATAAGGGACATTGTAATAGGGTTCCTGCTTTGGTTGGAGTAGTGATACTCGGGGCCCCACTTTGTCCAGACCGAGGTGGTTCCCAGGGCTCAGCACTTTTAGTACCAAAAACTGGAAAAGTCTCCCATAAACAGAGCCTGTTAGTCACCCTAGATGGAAGATTGAACCAAAGACCTGCACAAAGCCTCTTACGTAGGTGGTGCTCAATGACGCTCTGTCAAATAAATCAAATTCTATGATTCTAGGAACTTTGCCCTTAGTGAATAAAATTTCTTGTGTGTGTGTTTAAAAGGAGGAAAGTTTACCTTAAGGATTATCTAGTTAAAAATAATAGAACTCATCCAAACAAGTTCAAGTAAAATGGAGATCACGGGAGTGATAAAAAGAACTCTTGCAAATCAAAACTAGAAAAAGCAGACAGGCCTTAGAGGGCTGGAGCAGGGAAGTGGAAAACTATTAGAAAATAAGGGAAAAACCTCTCCCAGCTACTCCCCTCCTCCTCTCCCTCCCCTCCCCCACCCTCACTCTTCCTTTGCATTCTTTTCTTTCTCTCTCTTTTGCGTTTCTTCTGCTGTCTTTTTACCCCTCCACACTTTTACACTATTCTCGTACAGGACTCATCATGGCCACACCCCAAACAGATCTAAGCCCTGAAATTGGCATGATCTGTCAATTGTGCTCATCACAGCGAATTAGCTCAGACTCTCAATTCTAAGTTCCTGAGAAGCAGCCGCTGATTGGCTCAGGTGTGTCGGGCATCCACCTTTGTTTCATCACCTGTGATTGGAGGAGGAGGGACAAGTCCATGCCTTGCGTGGGATGATGGTTCTAGGACTGTGGAAGTTCCTTAAATTCAGGACAATGGTTACCTCTGGTGGGAAGGAGTACACAGGTGATTTCAACTACTTTACTTTAAATTTACTTCTTAAACTCTAGGGTAGATTTCCTGGTGTTATATTATTTTTATACCATTTTAAATGTCTGAAATCTTTCTTGAAAGTTTGAAATAAAAAGAAAGAGCTCTTCTTTAAATTAAGAAAACATAAAATAGCAGGTACATAAAATAGCTTTTAATAACATTATTAGATAATTCTCTTAATCCTTTGGTTCTCAAACTCTTTGTCCTAGTTTACTGATAGACACGATTTTATTTAGGAGTTGGTGATTCATTCATTCATTCAACAAAGACTGATTGAATGCCCACTATATGCCAGGAGTGGTGGAAGCCCTGGGTTTACAGGAAAGCAGAGGACCTGAAGCTTAAACAGGGAGACAGACATGCAGCTAAGAAGCAGCAGGCTGGAAATCTAATGTCTTTTAATCTGAAATGAGCTTCTATTTAAAAACTTCTCACAGTTTCCGTCTAGGAAAATACTCAGTTTGGGGGAAAAAAAATTGTCTTTGTGTTGGAAGGAATCACTTGAGCGGCTCCGCTTGGTGATGGGAGGGTGACTGGCACCCATTGCTCTAGGAGAGTAATTTACACTTGAGTGTAAATCTCTGAAGTTCTTGGATAAGAAAATAAAAAGGCACTTTGTACCTGTGTGCTTGATGGAAGCTGCTGTCCCCAATTCCTTTGGCAAGCTGGGGAAATGGGCAAACTCGGATAGAGGCCAAGGAACTTCCTGGAATAAAAGAGAAGGATACCTTGAGGTGGGGGCAGAGTTTTCGAATCTTTAAGATGGCAATGGCTTCAAATATCTGCTAGCAGAGAGAATATCAGGGAAGTTCATAGTGAGGGTGGGGGTGTCATATATCCTCTCCAGAAGCAGACCTGAGATGACCAAGGATTCATCAGTAGGTGGTTTCCTGAAGAGGCTATCCCAGGGGAAGAGGTGGAGGGAGTGGGGAAGTAGGACTGACAAGAGAAGGGAGGATATTTTCCCCGAGGGTAGCTTCAGCCAGATGCAGCAGGGGCTTCTGGAGCATATGCTGTCCACACTCTGAAGTGGAAGGGATGGGTCCTAATGAATCCCAGCAGAACCCTGTCATCAAATGCCACAAAGGGATTGTGCCAGCTGGTAAGAGACTGTAATGTAACCGTAGGGTCACAGGATGAATGTAGGTGGTTGGGATCTGGGAGAAAATCTTGGCCCAGCCTGGAGTTAAGCCAGGGAGACACCCTGGACATGCCCACTCTGGCACAGTGAGCCCCAAAGTATGACCAACAAAGGTGGCCAAGGCCAGTGGACAATTGACCCATCACAGTGTACAGTCAGTTTTCAAAAACAAGGGAAGCAATAACTCTTTTAAAAGACAACAAGAGTGAACTACTGAATTAATCAGAGGTACCAGCTTATTCTTGTCAAGGTATTTGGAGTCAGAACTGGTCCCTTCGAGTCCCTGAAGTTATTGGACAATTTGATGGTAGAAGAACTTCCCCACAACCCCAGGAAGGGAGTAAGCTTCCTGGAAATCTGGCAAGTGGAAACTAGAGCCAGTTCTGACTTGAAGAAGAAAGCGTTGTGACTTAATTTTCACCCCAAGCTAGTGAAACAGGTCATACCAGTTATACATAGAAATAGGAAAATAATTTCAAATTGTGCCAAGTACTATGGCTATAAAGGTTAAAATGAGAGAATAATTAGGAGATATGATTGGATTTGGAAGGGGGAGTCAAAGAAGCCTCTTAAAAATGTGGTATTTCAGTAAAGCCTGAGCAACAAATGGTGTGAGATACGGGAGAGGGGAGAGACTCTCATGTAATGAAAACAGCATGTGCAAATGTCCTGAGGCAAGAAGCCATTCTATGTACCTGATAAGCATGGCCCAAATAAGGCGAATGTGGCTCTGGACTAGTAAGTGAGGAGAAAATAGCTCCAATGAGTCTGAAAAGAATGGCAGGAGCCGGGTCATAAAGGGGCCTATGAACCATATCAAAGTTTTGTTTTTGTTTGTTTGTATTTTCCCCTAAAGGTCATGAGGATCCGTTAAAAGTATTACAGCAGAGAAATGATCTGATAAAATCTGTCTTAAAAAAGAATTGCTCAGGCCATTATGTGGAGAATGGACTAGAGCCAGACAAGAACAGAAGCAGTTGTGGTTAAGGCCATTGTTTTGGAATCTGATTACCTGAATTCAAAACCCAGTTCTGCCGCCTACTAAGTGTGCGACCGTGGGTGAGTTATTTAACTTTTCTACTCCTTGATGTTATCAACTCAAAAACGCAAATAAAAATAATACCCATTTTATTGGGCTCTTATGAGGACTGAAAGATGAGCATTTTCACACATAGTAAATCTGGCAGAGTAAACACCCAATAAATGCTGGCCAATGTATGGTTTATTATTGTGTATTGTTATTATCATTTTCAGTAGGAGGAGATGGCTGTTGGAGTTTTAGGAGACAAATAAACAGCAACCCCATCTTCCCTTTCTAAGTTTAAACCCAATGGAGAAATAAGACACAGAAGATGACAGGTGGGCATGTATTATATCTTACTGATACCAACTATGTGCCAGGCACAAGGAACAAAAGTAGATGAAAGCTCATATTCTAGCATGGGTGAGGAGGTGAGGCATGGGGACAGAAATAAATGTGTAAATCTGTGAGTTATATTGTGCTTTAGAAAGTATCTCTTTTATCACTGATAGTAAGAGAATGTGGCTTAGATCAACAGTCAGATCGACCTCCTACTATTTCCCCCTAATGAGATAGACATACTCATAATGAGATGGACATACTCATCTAGTCACAGAATTGGAAGAGTACTGCCCTTCCGTCTCCCCATCACTTTAGGGACAGCAGAAGGAAGACCAGACCTGGTCATCTCTCTTAAACCAACAGTAATGAAATGTACCCATTTGAAGTGTGCAGATGAGTTTCGACAGATTTATATGAATGTGTATCCATCACCACCATAATCAAGATATAGAATATTTCCATTACTTCAAACTTCCTCTTGCCTCTTTGCAGAAAATCATCCCCACCGCCACCAACTCCGACAGCAACTATAGATTAGTTTTGATTCTTCTAGAATTTCTTATAAATGTAGTCATACAGTATGCACTCTTTGCATCGCACTGCTTTTGCACAGCATGTGTTTGAGACTAATTCATGCTGTTGGGTGTAACAGTAGTTTTTTATATTCTATTCCTGAGTAGTATTCTATTGTATGGACATACTACAATTTGTGTATCCATTTACTAGTTGACAGATATCGAAGCTCTTTCTAGTTTTTTGGCAATTATAAATAAAGCTGCTGAGACTATTCACATAAACGTCTCTATGGGCATATGTTTTTACTTTTCTTAGCTAAATGTTTAGGACTGGAATTGCTGGGTCATATGATAAGTTTATTCTTAACTTTATAAAAAATTGCTGAAATGTTTTCCAAAGTGTTTATACCATATTTTATATTCCCTCCAGTAGGGCACAAGAGCTCCTGTGTCTCTACATCCTCATCAACATTTGATTTGGTCAGTTCTTTTAGTTTTAGCCATTTTAGTGGGTGTGCAAAGGTATTTCATTGTGGTTTAATTTACAATTCTTTGATGACTAATAATATTGAGCATCTTTGTCTCTACTTATTGACCATTCCTATGTCCTTTTTTTTTTTTTTTGGTGAAACATCAGTTAAAATCTTTCGCCCGTTCTAAAATCGGGGATTTTCTCTTTCTCATTATTGAGTTGTGTGCATCCTTTATATACTCTGGATCTTGTTCTTTGTCAGATATATAGGTTGCATATATTTTCTCCTCTCAATGGATTGCCATTTCATCTTCTAATAAGGAACAGAAGTTTTTAATGTTTATGAAGTACAATTTATTAATTCTTTTCTTTTGCAGTGTATGCTTTTTTCTGATCTAAAGAATCTGCCTACCCCAAGTAAGCAGGAAATTTCTTCTATGTAGTCTTCTAGGACTTTAATAGTGTTAGCTTTTATATATAGGTCTATAATGAATTTCAAGTTAGTTTTTGGGTATGGTGTGTGATAAGAGTTGAGGTTCATTTTATTTTCCATATGAATATCCAGTTTTTCTAGTACCATTTGTTGAAAAGACTACTCACTCCACATTGAGTTAAATTGTCACTACTGTCAAAAATGAATTAACCATATATATACTGTTTTTTGGATTCTCTATTCTGTTGCCTGGATTTGTGTCTGTCCTCATGCAAACACCACATTGCCTTGACTGCCTTACAGTAAGCCTAAAATGAAGTAGTATAAGTCTTCCAACTTATCCTTCTTTTCAATATTGTTTTGCTTATTCTAGCTCCTTTACATTTTTATAAAATTTCAGAATCAGCCTGTCAATTTATATAAAAATGCCTATGGGAATTTTTATTGGGATTATGTTGAACCTAAAGATCAATTTGAGGAGAACTGACATCTTACCACAATTGATTTTTCTGAACTTATGGTTTATGTCTCCATTTATTGAAGTCTTTTCTCTCAGCAATATTTTGTTCTCAGTGTACATATTTTGTCCGATTTATTTTCAAGTACTACATATTTTTCCATGCTATTATAAATGGTAATTTTCATTTCAAATTGGTTTTTGCTACTATGTAGAAATGCAATTAATTTTTACAGCTTGATCTTGTATACTGCAACTTTCAGTGCTGCGTGCACACCAAAATAGAAGTATGCCTCTCCTTCATTCACTATATGAATTTCATTCTACATGCAATCACTTAGGACTGTGTTTGGTTAAAAGTTCAGAAAATCTCACTGTAGTGACATATGCATATAGTAGGTGATGGCTGTTAAATAGCAATGACTTCAAGGCAAATGTTTTTAGCCTTTTTCTTACGTTTGCATGATACCTATTACAGTGGCAATCCTCACACACTTGTTCAAAGTAAGAAGAAAGAGGAGTATCAGGCATATGTGTTCCCTTTAATCAGCAAAGCAAGATCTTTCCTCTAAAACAGTAGTTCTTAACTGGAGTTGATTTTACTACTGCGGAGACACTTGCCAATGTCTAGAGACATTAGCAGTTGTCACAGCTAAGAGGGTGCTAATGACATTTAGTGGATAGGGGCCAGGGATGCTACTAAACATGCTATAATGCATAGGATAGGCCCCCACAACAAAGAATTATCTGGTCCCAAATGTCAAAAGCGCCTAGGTTGAGAAACCTTGCTTTAAACCATTCCTAGAGACTTTTACATAGGTGCCATTGGCCAGATCTGGGCATATGGCCATTCCTAGCTTCCAGCGAGACTAGAGTAGTAGGAAATATTGCTTGGAGTGATTAGATTAGGTCTGTGATGCCCTATGACCTGAGCTGGTTATATTGGTTTCCCAACAATATTAGAGTTGTATTAGCAAGAAAGAAGGGGGAAAAGAGCAAACCACAGTGTCTGCCACAGGTGTATATCAAAGATCTACTTAGCTTCCAGGGATCAGATGAAGAATATTTTCCTGTTTTTCTTGTTTTTGTTTTGTTTTGTTTTTTTAAACAAGTCTTCTGTTCCTGGGCTTTAGCAATATCAGCACATGAAAACATATATGAAATTTCTATATAATGTTCTAGATCGCTTGTGGGAATATGATAAATACTCAAATTTTTAAACCTCGAACTACATTGCCAATATCTTGAGCACAAAATAAGACTTTATATTGTACTTTGAAGACCTTAATTAAATATACCCCACGATAGGCTAGTAGGGGCAGGTGAACATTTAGTTGTTATAAAGATAAAGAAATCAAGAAATGAATTAATTTGCCACTGGCCATACAACACCATAGTCAAGATGAGAATTATATTCTTCTGCTTCACAGGCAGCCAGTAGGCTCCCCACAAACTCTATAGACCCCGTCTGAAATTAGATTAATCATAAGTGAGAATTATTAGTTTATATTTCTGGAAGACTGGGATATAGGCAGCAACATACCAAGCTGAGACTAGATGCTCAGAGGACATTATTAGGTTCATCGCTATGTCTTGGTTCTGTTTTTGCCTACCTGTCTGGTGGCTGCTAGAAAACTCAGCCTAACTTCCTTTTAAGAGAAAGAGAATATATCCATGGAGTCCTAGCAGGAAACAAAAGCACACTGAAAATTAACGTGGTGAGGATAATTTAATAAAGGGGCTATTTATAGTGTGAGTGTAAGTTTTAAGGAAATCAGCAAGGGCTAGTTCAGTACCTTGGGGCTACAAACCACAAAGAGCTGTTATTATTCGTAGGCCTGAGGAGGCAGGGGAAAGAAGAGGTTTTTGGGAACAGGAGTGGGAAACTGTGGGGAGAGGACTTTTTGACAGGAGCTGTGGTGTTTGGTAGAGGGCCATGGTGAATCCATATAACCTGGTCTCACCCGCGCTCTTACTAATCTCCTGGCAGTGCCCCCATTGGTTCAGTCCGGTGGGAAACCAATAGACAAGGGAGGCTCCCAGGAAACCAAGCAGGTGACCACAGGGCAAACAGAAGATAGCTAGTAGAGAGGATTTTTTTCCTCTCAGGTCTATTATTATTCACAGAACAGAAATTTGATTGGCCTTGCTTAAGCCCCATGCCTATCTCCATGGTCAGATGGAGAAGGACACTGTGATTGACCAGATCCACAAGTGAGAGAGTGATTCCCCTAAGAAAGGAGTGCTTTCAGGTCAATTTCTGGTCATTCCAGAAATTCTCAACAAAAGCTAACAAAGTCTGTTGCTAGAGTGGGATAGGGAAATCTGCTAGAACTTTCTTATTTCTATAACTTCATTTCTTTATATTTTTATTTGTTTTTGTTCATTATAAATACTGTTTCATAATAAAAGCAGTAGTGGCTCAGTGGTTAAGGATCTGCCCAGCCAACCTGTCAATCATTTGTGAGGTGGGATGAAGACATTTTTAGACATGTGAAGTCTCAGAAAAATTTATCTCCTCTGCACTCTTTCTCAAGAATAGCCTAGAGGATATGCTTCATGCAGACGAGGGACTAAACCAAAAGGGAGGAAGACATGGGACTCAGGAATCAGGAAGACTAACACAGAAGGAGAAGAAATAAATTCCTAGGACAATGGAGAAAGGATATCACAGGATGACAACTGTACAGAGAGTGTCTAGAAGAGAGCAGAGAACTGAAGGTGGAGGTTTTCAGAAGACATGTCCTCAGAGGGAAAAAAAAACATAAAACCGACAGGCCACTTAATGATTCTGAATATACTGAGAGATTGATTGTGCTATCAAGAGAGTTTAGATGGTTAATTAGCAGTAGATAAATGCAAAACTAAGTGAACAAAAACTCAAATGTATAAACAACAAAAATCCAAGTCAATTACCATCTCTAAGGGGAAAATAGTATAAGAAAGAAATATATTCATAGTGTAACCAGTGACTCTGTTATGAATAATATTATACATGATCATAAAATATAAATAATTAATATTGATTTAATAAAATTGTGATATAATTCTATTGATAAGAGTGTGATGGGTGGGAAGTAATATGTGTGTAGAATGAAAAATAACTAAGTCTTTTTATTCCACTGTAGCCAGTGTGTTGAATGAGTCAGCGCAGAGAAACTTCATTTTTATCAAACCACTGCACTTTTTTCAAACACACTCTATTTGAAATATTTTTCTCTGCCCAAAGAAACAATGTCAGACAGATCCCACAGTCGCTTTTAGGTAATACCAGGAAGTCTCTATTTTGGTTAGTAAAACTCTAATTATGTTCATTCTGACATCAAAACTGCAAGCAAGATTCTGCTTCTCTCTCTCTCTATTTTTCTGTATTTCTCTCTCCCTCCCTGCCTCCCTCTCTCTCCCCAATGTCAGATTCCTCGTGCCACAAGATTGAGAGGATCCCCGCCATTCCCCCACCCGTCCACCCGTCATTACCAAACGTTTCCTCAGTTCTCCTCCCCATGGGTGGCTTGTGCAGACTGAGATGGCAGCTGCTCCCTTCAGTCCTCTCAGAATTCTGCAGCTATTTATACAACAAAATCTCAGTAAAATGTCTTCTCTTTAAAAAAAAAAAAATGGATTCTGATTCTGGGTATGACAGACTAGAACAGAACCACACCACAACCACCACCACCACTACCCCTCAGGAAACAACTATAAAGCCTGAGCATGATACAAAAAGTACTGGAGAGTCAACAGAAGCTAAAAGACTTGTGTGGGGTGAGCACATTTTCTGGGGAAAGACAAAACAGGGAGTCATACAAGTAAATTCCCCTCTCAGGTGAATTTTGCCTATGGCTAAGTGCAGTCCATCTAGCATGAGCAGCAGCAGTGGCATAAGTGACAAAACCCACAGGTTTTCTGGCCTCAAAAACAAGAAAAATAAAGCCAGTGAACTAGTAAAACGAAGCCAGGAAATTAAGAAAACTGAAGAGAGTTGGGGGATCCCAGAAGAAAGAAATTCAGAGATAGGATGCTCAAACTCTGTCTGCCCACATCTCTGACAGACCCCTGAACCACACATATGTGAAACAGGCTTAAAACCTGAGCTTAAAAGCTCAGCTAAGGAGTATAATCTAAACTGAGACTAGAGCTAACATCTAAAAACAAAGTTTTCACAGAAACTTTTCTGCTAACATATAAAACACTCATTAAAGAAGAACAGCATGAGCCAGAATCTGCACAACTTAACATTCATAACATCTAGAATCAATACAAAATTGCCTATTATATGAAGAATCAAGAAAATAGAACTCATTCTCAAGAGAAAAGAAAATCAGTTAAGCCATATCCCAACATGAACCAAAGTTGGAACTCAGAGGCAGGATTTTAAAGCAAATACCATAACTACTGTCAAAAAAGTAAAAGAAACATGCTTTCAGAAAAAGAAAATCTCAACAAACAGGAAATCTCAACAGATATACAGACACAATTTTTTAAAAATTTAATGAAAATTCTAGAACAACCCCTCACGATTTCTGAAATAAAAATTTCATAGGATAGATTGAGCTGAATAGACACATCAGAGTAAAGAATAAAAGAAATGCAAGATAGGCCAAGTAAAATAATCTAAAATGAAGAACACAGAAAAAACGAATTATGCAAAAACTTGAACAGAAACTCAAGGACCAGTTAAATGATATCAAATGGTCCAATATTTGTGTAATTGGAATACCAGAAGGAGAGAAGAGAGAGAATGGGAAGAAAAATAATTCAAAAAAATAAAGCTCAAAATTTTCCTAAATTTGATTAAACACAGAACTTTGCAGATACAAGATGATAGACACACTGAGCAGAATAAATACAAAGAAGCAAATGAGGTATATCCAAGTCAAAATGTTGAAAACCAGAAGTAAAGAGTATTTTGAAAGCCTCATGAGAAAAACAATATATTACCTATAGGGGACTAGAAACCCCACTAACTGACTTTGCATCAGAAACCATGGAGGCCAGGAGAAAATGGAATAACATTTTTAAAGTGCTGAAAGATAAAATTATCAACCCCAAATTATCTACTCAATGGAAACATTCTTTAAATTAAAGGTGAAAAAAAGGCTTTTTCAGATAAGAAAAAACTAGGGCAATCCACCACAATCACACCTACACTGTAAGAAATGCTAAAAAAAGATATTTGCCTGAAAAGAAATGAAATAAAACTCTAATCTTCAAAACAGAATGAAGAACTTTGGGAACATTAAATACCGGTAAGTAGGGGTACAAGTAAAAGTTTGATTCCAAAATCAGACCAAAAAAATTACAAGAAAAGAAGACTCCAGATTAATGTCCTTTATTAATATAGACACAAATCTTAACAAAATATTCATAAATAGAATCCAACAATATAGAAGAGAGATAATGTATCACACCCAAGTGGGATTTATCTTGAGAGTTCGTTTGGTGAACATCCAAAAATTAATCAATATAATTCAATTCAGTACAAGTGAGGATAAAACATAACCATTTCAATAGATACAGAAAATGCATTTGACTAAAGTCAACACCAACTCACGATTTTTTAAAATAATACATCCAAATTCTCAACCAACTAGGAATAGAAGGGAACTCAACACAATTAAGGGCATCTGAGGCCAACCTACAACTAATATTATACTCAACTGTAAAAAATTTAATGTTTTCTACCTAAAATTTGGAACAAGGAAAGGATGTTCATACTCACTCTTCTCCATTGTACTGTAGATTCTATCCAGTGAAATAAGGCATGTGTGCACATGCATACACACACACATGCATGCACACGACATAGAGATTTAATCTTTTTAAAATGTTAACTAGATTAATAAGTGAAATTGCATGATAGAAGGTCAACCTTCAAAATCAATTTTATTGCTATTAATTGGCAATAAAGTATTAGAACATGAAATCTTTATAACTATAAAATAACAACAATCTAAAAACTATAAAATAATGTCAAAAACTACTTAAGAATAAAATTAAAGAAATATATGGAAGACATGTACATTGAAAACTGCAAAACATGGCAAAGGGAAATTATTCAAGACCTATATAAATGGAGAGATATGCCATATCAATATTTTGGAAAACTTAATATTGTTGAAATGTCAATCCTCATTAAATTGAGCTATAGATTAAATGCCATCCCGTTTAGAATCCTAATATACTTCTCTGAAGAAATCTATACGATGATTTTAAAATTTATATGGAAATGCAAAAGATAAAAATAGCCAAAACAATTTTGAAAAAGAACAAAGAGAACTTACACTGTATAAAGCAAAACCGCCTGGATTTCTCAGTGTTCCTATACAGTCCCAGCTTTCTGAGCAACAGTAATCAACATGCTACAACGATAATGTCTACTCTTATCCTCCAAAACATTTGTTCTTCACATGTTGTGGGTGTAAAACCTCATCCATCTCCTTCATAATAGAGCCATCTGCTCCCACTCAAAGGTAATGAAACTTCTCGTTCACATTGAAGCTGGGATATGGTGAACTAGAATTGATAGATTATTATTAGGTAAAGTCCCCAGTTTAAATTACTCTTTGTGTTCTATAATCTATGGGTTTTGAAAAATGTATGATATGTATATATTTCATAGTAATACAGAATAGTTTTTACTGCCCTAAAAATCCCTGTATTCCACTTATTTGCTCCTCCTTCCCTCCCTTCTCCCTGGAAACCATTAATCTTTTTACCATCTCTATAGTCTCACCTTTTCCACAATGTAGCCTTTTTAGATTGGCTTGTTTCACTTAGTAATATGCACTTGAGCTTCCTCCATGGGTTTCCATGGCTTGATAGCTCATTTCTTTTTAGCACTGAATACTGCTATTCCATTGTCTAGATGTTCCACAGTTTACTCACCCATTCACCTACTGAAGGATGAATGCTTAGTTGCTTCCAAGCTTTGATAATTATAAATAAAGCTGTTGTAAACATCCATGTTCAGGTTTTTATGTGAAAATAAGTTTTCTGCTCTTTGGGGTAAATACCAAGGAGCACGATTGCTGGATTGTATGGTAAGAGTTTAGTTTTGTAAGAAACTGCCAAACTGTCTTCCAAAGTGTCTGTCCCATTTTGTGTTCCTGTCAGCAATGAATGAGAGTTCCTGTTGTTCCACATCCTTGTCAGCATTTGGTGTTGTCAGTTTTTTGGATTTTGGCCATTTTTTTAGGTGTATAGTGATATTCCATTTTTCAAAAGTGATTTTTTAATTTTTCAATTACAGTTAGCATACATCATTACATTAGTTTCAGGTG
Organism: Pteropus alecto; assembly: GCF_000325575.1. Classification (NCBI taxonomy): domain Eukaryota; kingdom Metazoa; phylum Chordata; class Mammalia; order Chiroptera; family Pteropodidae; genus Pteropus; species Pteropus alecto. The sequence goes on from NW_006435766.1 coordinate 1,579,731, forward strand.
TATGACATAGTGATTAGACATTAATATAACTTATGAAGTGATCACCCCAATAAATCTAGTACCCTTTTAAAACCATACATACTTACTATATTATTGACTATATTCCCTATGCTATACTTTACAGCTCCATGACTATTTTATAACTACTAATTTGTACTTCTTAATCTCTCCCCTTTTTTTCACCTATTCCCCAACACCCTTCCCATCTGGCAACCATCAAAATGTTCTCTGTATTTGTGAGCTTTCTATTTTGCTTATTTTTTTGTTCTAAAGAAATCATATGGCATTTGTATTTCTGTGTCTGACTTACTCCACTCATCACAATAATCTCCTAGGTCCATCCATGTTGTTGCAAATGGCAAAATTTCATTTTTATTTTATGGCTGAATAATATTACATTTCATATATGTACTACCTGTTCTTTATCCATTTATTCATTAATAGAAACCCAGGTAGCCTCCGTATATTGACTATGGTAAATAAGGCTGCAATGAACATGTGGATTCTCAAATCCCTTTGAAGTAGTGTTTTGGTTTTCTTCGGAATAATACTCAGAAGTAGGATAATCGGGTCCTTCTTTGTCTCTTGTTATAGTCTTTATTTTAAAATGTATTTTGTCTGGTATAAATATTGCTACCCCAGGTTTTTTTGTTTGATTCTGTTTTTATGAAACATCTTTTTTCATCTCTTTACTTTCAGTCTGTGTGTGCTTTTTGATCTGAAGTTAGTCTCTCAGGGCAGCATATACAACGGTCTTGTTTTCTTATCCATTCAACCACTTTATCTTTTGACTGGATGATCTATTTATATTGAAATTATTGATAAGTATTGTAGTTATTGCCATTTTATTATTCATATTTTTGGTATTTCTTTCTACTTCTTCATCTTAAAGGAGACTCTCTAACATTTCTTGTAATACTGGCTTGGTGATGATGAACTCCTTTAGCTTATTCTTATCTGGGAACCTCTTTATCTGTCCTTCAATTCTAAATGATAGCTTTTCTGGGTAGAGTAATCTTGGTTGTAGGTCTTTGCTCTTCACCACTTTGCATATTTCATGCCAACCCCTTCTGGCTGCAAGGTTTCTGTCGAGAGATCAGTTGACAGTATTATGGGTACTCCATTATAGGTAAATAACTGCTTTTGCTGCTTGTAAGATTCTCTCTTTGTCTTTAATCTTGGCATTTTAATTATGAAGTGTGTTGGTGTGGGCCTCTTTGGGTCCATCTTTTCTGGGACTCGCTGCACTTTCTGGGCTTGTATGTCTATTTCCTCCACCAGGTTAGGGAAGTTTTCAGTCATTATCTCTTGAAATAGGTTTTTCAATTTTTTGCTGTCTCTCTTCCCCTTCTAATATGCCTATGATATAAATGCTGGTATGTTTGATGTTGTCCCAGAAGCCCCTTAAACTATCCTCACTTTTTTTTTTGGATTTTTTTTTTCATGCTGTTCTGATTGCGTGTTTTCTGCTACCTTATCTTCTAAATCGCTGATTCAATCCTCTGCTTCATCTAATCTGTTGATTCACTAACGTATTCTTTATTTTGGTTATTGTAGTCTTCATTTCTGACTTGTTCTTTTTTATGTTTTCTATCTCTTTGTTAAAGTTCTCACTGAGATCGTCTATTCTTCCCCTAAGTTCATTGAGCATCCTTATAACCAGTGTTTTGAACTCTGCATCTTGTCGTTTACTTGCCTCCATTTTGTGTAGTTCTTTTTCTGGAGCTTTGTTTTTTTGTTTTTTTTTTTTTCATTTGGTACATGTTTCTTTGTCTCCCCATTTTTGGCTGCTTCCCTGCATTTGTTTCTATGTATCAGGCAGAGCTGCTATGTCTCCCAGACTTACTAGAGTGGCATTATATAGTAGGTGTCCCATGGGGCCCAGTGGCACAGTCTTCCTAATCACCTGAGCTAGGTGCTCTAGGTGTCTCCCTTGTATGGGTTGTAAATGCCCTTCTGTTATAGTTGAGTTTTGGTTGCTGTTTGCACATCAGTGGAAAAGACTGACCCACAGGCTGACTGGTTGTGAGGACCAGCCGGTGACTACAGTGTAGGAGCTGTTGTACGGGGGCTAACCCTACTGAGCAGGATTCACTTTAGCAAGGCTTGGTGCCTGCTCAGTTTGCCCGTTGGGTTGTCCTTACATGCCTGGTGCCCCAACTCAGTCAAGGGCCAGCCACCAGGCCGGCTGGCCCTGGGTACTCCTGTGAGGGTCCCCACCACAGGCCAACTTCAGCCACTGCCTGTGTCCTGCCCGGGGCCACTGGCATGAGCCACCAAGCAATCCACAGACGGCCACCACCTGTGCTGGGCTTGGAGGTGCCAAGCCGGGAACTGAGGCTGGCTGCCACTAGAGCCAGGTTTGGGCTGCTCAGCAAGAGGTAGCCAGCATGCAGAGGCCAGATGCTACCTCTTTGGGGTTTGTGAACCTTTCAAAGATTTTAGGAAAGTCTGCAGCATAAGCCAAGATAGGCCCTTTGTATGGAAAAGCCACTGGAAGCAGCATGGGTGGGCCTGTAAGATGGGTGGGTCAAGGCCTCAGCGAATCACCAGGGTTGGGGTGACCAGTATTAATAAGGTTGATGGAGACTCAGATATGGCCACCACCTGTGTCTGCACACTGGGAGAGGCAAGAGCTCAACAAAGAAACAATGCTTTTTGTCAGCACTTCTGTCTAGGAGAAAGCTGCCCCTCCAGCCCTCACCCTGAAGCCAGACAGTTCAGTTCCTTCCTGTATGTCTCTAGCACATTTCAAGCTGCAGCCCCAGATCGGAGCTCAGAGTGAGTGAGTCCCTCAGCAAGTAATTCTATGTGTGGGTCCTTTAAGAGCAATGTCTAGGACTTCCTTAGCCCTCCATATCACTCTGCCACAATATCCGCTGGTTTTTACAGCCAGAAATTATGGGAACTTTTCTTCCTAGCACTGGAACTCTGGGCTGAGGAGCCTGGTGATGAGCTGGGACCCCTTGCTTCTCCTGGGGGACCTCTGCAGCTATGATATACCTCCCAATTTTCAACCGCCACACATGGGTGTGGGACCAACCTGTTCTGTGTCTCCGCCCACAGAATAGTCTGGAGGTGGCTTCTTCTGTATATTCTTAGTTGTAGGATTCCTGTTCAGCTAGACTTCAGGCAATTGTCAGTGATGGTTGTTCTGTAGTTCAGTTATAATTTTAATGTGCTTGTGAGAGGAGGTGAGCACACATTTACCTACTCCACTATCTTGACCAGAAATCTACTCTCATTGTTGTTTTAATTCAATTCCCAAGTGACGTATTATGTTGTACAAGTTTTCATGTGTTTATTTGCCATCTGTATATTTTCTTTGGTGAGATGTACATTCAGTTCTTTTGCCCTTTATTAAATTGAGTGGTTTGTTTTCTTATTGTTGAATTTTAAGACTTTGAGGATTTTGGATTTGCTCCTTTTTTAGATATGTATTTTGCAAATATTTTCTCTCAGAATGTGGCCTTTTTTATTCTCTTAATAGTGTCTTTCTCAAAACCAATGTTTTTAATTTTAAGAGGTCCAACTTACCAATTTTTTCTTTATGTATTGTGCTTTTGGTGTTATGTCTAAAAGTCATGACCAAACCCAAGGTCATTTAGATTTTCTCCTATGTTATCTTCTAGTTTTATAGTTTTTCATTTTACATTTATGTTGATGATTCATTTGATTTAATTTTTGTAAGGGGTAGAAAGTCTCCATGTAGAAGGCTAGAGTCGAATATTTTCTTTCCCCCAGATAGGTTAGGTTCTGGTTAGTTGTTTAGTTTCATCTGAAGGAAGGCCTTGTTAAGAAGAACAGATTGCTCTGGGCATATTTCAAAATGGTTACTCTTTCTCACTTCTGCTGGAAGCCGAAGGAAATTTGTCTCTGATCTTCACTGTGAGAACTTAGTAGGCCTCCTAGAGATAAAACTCATGTAAGTGTGTCCCATCCAAGACTGGGCCTCGAAGTTTTTAACTCTCAACACTTGTCCACACTGATTTTCAAGCAAGTCATCATTTACATTCAAATTTTTCTACCTGAATATGGGTTCCAGCAGTAATTTCTGCTGTTGGTCTTCTGTTCCAGTAAGATGCTCTCTCTCCAATTTGGGGGTCAGCTGTTTGCCTTGCGATTCCAATTCTCTGATGGATCTAAGAAGAGCTATTGATTTCCAGTTTATCCAGCCTTTTTCTTGTGAAAATGAGAATGCTAAGCTCCAAACATGCCAGACCAGGTCAATTTCTTTTTGACAAAGATGCCAATGTAATTAAATATGGAAAAGACAATTTTTTTAACAAAAGGTTCTGAAACAACTGGCTCTCTATGTGGGAAGGGGAGGGACTCTCAATTTTTACCTCACACCACATACAAAAATTTACTTGAAATAGACCACAAACCTAAGTTAAATTGAGTCCTGAGTCCTCAAACTGAGGAAATTATGCCCCATCAAGTATATTTTCAATGTCTGAAGGTATTTTTGGTTGTTACAACAAATGGGGAGGTACTATTGGCATCTAGTAGATATGGGCCAGGGATGAAGCTTAATATTCTATAATGCACAAGACAGCTTTCCATAACAAAGAATTATCCAGCCCAAAATGCCTATAGTGCCAAGGTTGAGAAATTCTGACTAAAATTAAATTTTAACTAAATTCTGACTAAAACTAATAAATATCTGGAAGAAAATCTGTAACAATGAGGTAGGAAAAAAATTTCTATAAAGGAAAAACTTGATAAAAAGGACTTCAAGATTAAAACCTTGCTTTTCAAAAGACATAGTTACAAAAACAAAATGCAAGGCCACAGACTGGATAAATTTTGCAAAGTATATACCCATCAAAGGGTTTATAGCCAGTGTAAATAAGAACTTTTACGACTCAATATTAAAAAGACAAGCAACCCTATAAAAAATAGTCGAAGAAGATATATGAATCATGAATAAGCATAAGAAAAGATGCTGAATGTCACTAGTCATCAGAGAAATGAAAGTTAAACCCTCAATGAAATATCACAACTGCATAGGTTGAATTGTGTTCCCTCCCAAAATATGATGAAGTCCTATCTTAACCCAGCAGTACTTCAGAATGTGGCCTTACTCAGAAATATGGTTGTCATGGATATAATTAGTTAAAGTGAGATCATACTGGAGTGACATGGGCCCTTAATGTGGTTAGTGGTTGGTGTCCCTATGAGAAGAGAAGAGACAAAGAGACACAGACACAGAGAAAAGATGGCCATGTAAAGACAGAAGCAGAGATTGGAGTCATGCTAGCACAAGCCAAGGAATTCCTGGGGTCCCCAGAGGCTAGAAGAGAAGGAGATGGACCCTCTCCTAGAGGTTTCAGAGGGAATGTGGCCCTGCCAACACCTTTATTGCATACTTTTAGCCTCCAGGACAGTGAAAGAATAAATTTTTATTGTTTTAAGCCACCCAGATTGTGGTAGTTTGTTACAGCAGCCCTAAGAAACTAACACAACTACACACCCACTAAAATGACAAAAGTTATAAAGTCTGACAATACCAAGTGTTGATTAAGATGCAGAGTAACTGGAATCTTATACTTTGCTGATAGAAATGTGAAATGGTAAAACAACTTTAGAAAATGGTAAAGCAGTACACAAAGAAGATTACATGAGTCTTCAGAGTAGCAGTATTCATAATAGCCCTAAACTGAAACAAACCAAATGGCAAATGGCAAATGGATAAGCAAATAATGATATAGCTATACTATGGAACACTACTTGGTAACAAAAAGGAATGAAACCGTAGTACACACAACAACATTGATGAATCTCAGAAACATATTTTGGTAAAAGAAGTCAAACACAGATGTTTATTGATGTGTGGGGGCTGATCCATTTGTATGAAATTATAGAAAAGGCAAAATTATAGTGACAGCAGTAGATCAGTGGCTGCCTGCAGCCAGAGGTGGGATGAGGAGATCATCGCAACGGGGAAAGAGAAAACTTTTTAGGGTGAGGGAATCATTCTATACTTTGATTGTGGTTACTATGATTACAAGATTGTGTACAAGTACCAAAATTCACCAAACTGCATACTTAACATGGGTATTTTTGTATGTAAATAATACTTTAAAATACATAAAGAAAAAATAAATTCTGCAATATGTCATCCAATTAAAAGCCTTCTTTCCTCCCCCACAGCTTGGGCCTGTGAACTTGTGCTGAAGATGGGGGTAATGGTTTCTTTACTATTTTTCTACCTTATCTTCCCTTCTCTAATTCACTATGCTGTCCATGGCTCCTCCAGGATGGGGACCGATGGGGAAGGCAAAAGCTTTTCTTGACTCTTGCACTTGTAATCTGGTGCTGGTGCAGATTAGAACAGGCAATACAACCTTTACTGACTACTTATAACCATCCCCTTTTGCATTCCCATACCTAGTGGTATTCTCCCACATAGACTTGTTTATGTGGGTCACCAGCTCAGGGTGGCCATCTCTTGGGAAAGGTTTTAAGATGTGGCTCTCACCTAGGTACCTTTAGCAGTGTCTACTTATTCCCATAGGAACATATGGCTTTAGCCAAACTCTGGAAGTGTAATTTGTTCTCACTACTCTATGAATTCTGACACAAGGGTGAAATTCCTGAGACAGAAAATCAAAACAATAGGAAGGAATAAATATTTAGACAAACTCAACAAACCTTCCTGAAACAAAAAAGGATTTGAATCTATATGTTGAAATGGCAAACAATGGAGCACAGAAAATTCACGGGCTGGTTATGGATTTCTCCGCAGCAGTATCTCAAGCTATTAGACCATAGAACAACAAAACATTTAAGGAAAGAAAGAGACAATAATTCTATATGCAGCCTAACTGTTACTGTCCTCAAATGTGAGGCTAGAGACACTGTTTTGAATGTGAAAAACCCCAGGGTATATTGTTCCCTTGAGCCGCCCTTGATGAAGGGTACAAGTTAGTTGAGTAAGAGATAACCTGGGAAACTAGGGTAAATGGCTGTTAATCAGAACTGAATACTATACAGAATTGTTCAACTAAGACTAAACCAACTGTAGGGGTTTAGTGACAGGGCACACTGCAAATGTTACATGCTTGACGATGGAAGACCCACCAACACAAATGAAGAGGGAATGGAGATATAGGTGGGAAGTAAAATAACCTCTCTGAATACCTCACTTCATCCATGGTAACCAGGAGTCAAAGGAACATTTAAGGCTGCACTGTCCTTGGCCTGCTGGCTCTCAGATCCAATCCTCACTCTTTTGCTACACTGCTCAACATCACGAGGGCCGATCTCCGCAAGTTGTGCTGCTCAGGCTCCTGAGCCTGCTAGCTTTCAGCTGAGTCAGCCAGAAAAAGGCATGAGTGGAAGACTGGAGGGTGGGAGGAGGGGAGAAGACTTGGGCAATACCTCCAGCAGCAGCTTGTCTCTTCTGGGGCTCAAGCTCCCACCAGACAGCCTCCCCATTGGGCACAGCTATCTCCGGGTAACTCTGATCCCCAAACTCAGTAACACCTCCTCCCATCTACCTAGGGGAAGTAGCAGCTTTTTATTGTTACTAATCTCTGGGTTTCTTGAGTCCTATTAGACTTTGTAGCATTTCTACAACACGTGTAACCATTTCCTTGAATTAAAGTCATTCTCCTTCAAAGTTTTAGCATGCTTTCTGTTTCCCTGGACCCTAACTGTTGTTAACAGCTGACAACCCAAGTAATACAACTATAAACTTATTAAAAGAACAAAGATAAATGGAAAAAAAAATTATTGTTCAAAATTGGATGGTAGTATATGGAAAGGAAAACATACTTTTACCATTGCTTATAGTAGAAAATAGATACTTCCTAAATAAACAGGGGTTAAAGGTATCATATAAAGTTATTGTAAAGGTATCTTCCAGAAAATATACCAATTACCTAAATATTGGGAAGACTCCACAGTAACAAACAAAGCAAAGGCAAACAAATAGACAAACAATCCAGAATTATGTTGACTTAAAAATAAAAAAATTTAAAAGTCAATCATAACATACAATATAACAGAACTAAGATGAAACATACCTTAGTCACAGCAATGAATACAAGTGGGGTTAGTGTTCTAAGAGAAAAATATGTTCAGGTTAAATTGTAAAACAAAACCTAATTCTATATGTATGGGACACAACTGTAAGGGTAAATAAAGATAGATTAGGGGGAAATACACCAAAAATAAATAAATAAATAAGTAGGAGTTACAGTTTTTTAGTTAAGTTGAATTCAGGCCAAAAAAATGATTAATCAAGACCAATAAAAGCACCTTATAATGCTAAAGGGTATAATTCACAATGAAGATATAAGTTATAAATTACTGTTAAAGCACCAAATAACAAAACAATAGCACTCATAAACTTGAAATATAGGAGATAAAAGAAGAAATAAACAGAAACACACCAGTTTCATTCTTGTCTCTATGGTTTACAACAAATCAAGTAGGTAAAATGAAATCAGTAATGTAGAATTCTCATATAACATGTTAAATATGATAGCTCTGATTAATATGTGTATCGAATTCTCTTCTCTACATGTAGAGAGTATCACTTATGAATATTCAATAATATTTATGAATAAAACATTCCAAAAAAATTGATCACATTATTAGGTTACAGAGAAAAATCAATAAATTCCAAAAATCAAGAAATGACATAGGCAACATTCTCTGATCACTATGCAATAAAGATATAGATTAATTTTAAGAATCAGATAAAAATCTCTTCCCTTTGGAAATTTTAAAAATTTATCTTAAATTAATTAAAATTTTTTTTATAAAGCTCTTAACTCCTGGATGAAAAAATAATATAAACCTAAATTGTAGACTCCTAGAAATGACAATTTGAAAAAAATTTTTAAATTTCCTACATATTATAATCTATGAGATATTGCTAAAGCAGTACTCAGAGGAAAATTTATAGGTTTAAATAAATAAGAAAGAAAAAAGAAAAGCAAATGAATCGAATATTCAGTTTAGAAAAAGAACAACAAAGCAATCTGAAGGAAAGTGAAAAGAAGAAATTAATAAGAAAAAAAGCAGAACTTTCTAATGAGTTAGAAAACAATGACAAAAAAGTTAAACAAATAAGAAAGTAAACTTTGGGGAGAAAAACAAAGCAATGAATAAAACAGTAGCTAACCTAATAAGGAAAAAAAACATAGAAATGTAATTTATAAAATAAGAAACAGTAAGAGAACAATGACCACAAAAATATATTAAATTAAAATAATCATAAGAAACTATTTAACTCCATGAAAATATATTTGAAAACTGAGATAAAACATAATTTGGGGGGGGGGGGGAAATATTATTTGACAAAATTGAACCCCAGAAGAGAAAGAAAATCAAAACAGACTGATGTTCATACAAGAAAGAGAGAAAGTTGCCAAAGGGTTTCCTCAAAAATACCCAACAAGTTTCACAGGGATAGTCCACCAAATCTCTAAAAAGCAGGTAGTATTTAATTCTGCTTAAATTGTTCCAAAGCTTAGAAAAGAAGGAAAACTCAGGAATTATTTTATGAAATAGAACATTGATTTTGAAGCCTGAGATTGCACACTTTCACAAAGAAAATTTCAATTCGATCTCATTTATTAATGCAAAAATCATAAAACAAATAACTTTCAAAAAATTAAATATATAAAATATTTAGGGATGATTTTGTGGTCACTTTTTAGAAAATGTGACCTGACACACTTCAATTCTGGACCAATTATCTCAGGTACACCCCGGGCTTTTGGCCTAGACACAGCTGATGGCCTGCTACTCTCCCAAATGCCTGATCCCACACTGGGCCCTTAATGAAACTCTCAGGAAGCACATTACCTCATGGACTCATTCCTCACTGCTCCTACTGCCTCTTCTCCTCAAGTATCAGACAGTTCCAGACAGTTCCAGCACCTTCCTACAAAACTTGGTGATTCCTGGACTTCATTTACCAGGCTCTTCCTCTGACAAACAAACTTTCTGTAAATGGGTGATTATGGTGTCTGAACCACAATGCCCTTCAGGGTAACATATTTGTCTTTTAATTTTGGATTCCCTTGGTTTTTAGGCCAAATAAATGATTCAGGTATCTGAGGCAATGTGACCTGTTAAGAAGAAGGACATTTGCAGGGCTACTAAGCATCTGGTGTCCCTGACACAACATGAGTGAGTTTCAACAGTGTTAGCCGGCAGCCTAGCCTGTTAGCACTGGGATCATTGTAATCTGGTATTTTACCACCAGTTAGTTGCAGGCAGTTGTAAAATCAGCATATTCCTAGGAGCACCTCATCTAAATCATGACTGCCATGTTCTCAGAGCATACTTGCCTGTCCAGTATTTCAGGGATTTCTCCCCTTTTCACCTGTTCCTGGTTGAGTACGTGCTTGTGAGCCTGAGTTTTCATGCCAAAAGTTACTGGTTAGTCCACAGCCTTCTCCCTTCCCTGCACCTGAACAGAATGTGTACAATGGTCTTGAAAGGGAACCGCGCAGACTGAACTAGCAGTCACTGCCCTTTGGAAGAAGCCTCCTCAAGCAGTTCTGTTTAGGGCTGGACTTGCTCTTGGCCAGATTAGATCTAACTTCATAGAAGTGCTGTTACCCCAGAGCATCAGCCAGGCTGGGTGTGGACAAATGTGAATATTCTAATACTCACCGCCAAAGGATGTTTGGAATTGTCATTGGTTTGTTTTTAAGTTATTCTGTTCATTTTTCCTTTCGCCCGGGCTGTGGGCTCTTATCATGCAGCACACAGGCAAAGAGTTACTTGTGTTAAATGAAGGGAGGAGAAGGATGTGGTTTCATAGGGAATTTTCACCAAAAAAAAAAAAAAAAAAAAGTCAGGTTTATAGACAGAAACAGGGAAGAAAGCAAAGAATTTGGAGATTTTCAACCTTGTGTTATAAAGAATAGACTGTAACCTCTTGTTAGATCTCAGCTATACCAGGATTAGTGGAGTGAAGGTTCACTGTCATTCACTTCAACCAGGACACAGAATGCAAGCCAGCTTGTGGACTGCAAGCTCAGACTTGCAGGGCCTTCCCTCAGATGACGCTGGCAGATTACAGCAGCCTCTGCCACCTGGGGTGGAAGAAGGAAGACATGCAAATTAGAAAAACAGGAGATCAGATCGTCCTGGAAGATCAATTTTCAAAATTTGGGTTAGGCATAAACTGGAGTTATAATCCCATAAGAACACCTAAGGCTGTGGCAGGAGGCAAATTCCATTTTTAAAACAAGAGAATTGCTTTATTTCTGAGTACTTGATGGCTCATTCCACCTTTACAACAAAATCCAAAGGCTCTTTAGGATTGGTGGGCATGTATCATAAGTCCTACTATCTTCATCTTATCAACATACTCAAGAGAAAGAAATATTCACTCGAGTTTAAACAAATATGTCTAAAATTGATTTTATTCCACTAGAATATCCCAAGTTCAATTCATAAACATAGGACACCATCTGATTTAGGATAAACCATGTCCCCATGAGACAAATTCATGAAGGGTCTTGGCATCCTTAACTAGTGCTGGGGCTCCACACACTCATGGGCACGGGAAACTGACCTGTCATGCTGGAGTGGAGCAGAAGTTCCAGTCCACAACCTGGACAGGACACAAAAGCATATTGAATAGGAAGGGGCTGGTGTCAGATGACATGGCATGGCCAGTGGGCCAGATAGAGCCCTCTACAGCAGCTCTCACATCCCTAGGATTGAACCAGAGGCCTCGGTATGTCCTCTTGAGACTTATGAAATAACAGAGATCGAGGCACTCATACTCTCTGTGGAAGTGGAACAGTTAAAGCCCATCGATATCATCTTACCAAGAGCAGAAAGTCTCCAAAAGCAAATTGGAGAAGTGTAACACACAACACTGCTTGGCTAGCCACCACCACACCCCATATCTTCTTTGTCACGAAAACCCTAATTTTGCGATGGTGTCCATGCATCTCCTCTGTGACTCGTGTTTTAAGCCAATCCTAATGATTCCATCCCCTTGGCAGTGATTTATCTAGGGATGTCCCTGTGCCAATTTCTGGCCACACATGATGTAAGGGAAGGTCTTCTGGGGATGGGGAGGGAATTCTAAGAAATATTTTCTTGCTTATAAAAAGAGTCATGAGTGAAGGAAGAATCATTTTTCTTTCAGGCGTGTTGCCATGTCAGGATGTGAGCCTTGGACCTGCAGCCATTATCATGTGAACACAGGTCAAGTACCAAGAGCTCACACTGAGGCTGGAAGAGTAGAAAGATGGAAAGAACAGGGTCCCCTGATGACAGTGTTGAGATACTGAATTAATCAACCCAAAGCTAACCTCTAGACCTCTTGTTATGTTGAGTAATATTGTTTAATTACTAACTGTTTTAGACAGTGAAGTGGGTGTTTTCTGTTACTTATGTTCAAAAATATCCTAAACCGATACATAACAAAGGAAGAAAGGAATAGAGGGAAGAAGGAAGGAAGGGAGGGAGGATTTCTAAGCAGAAATGCTTGTCTCACCTATAGGTAACAGTACAGACTATTAAAGGCAAATGTTTCAGTCCAGTAATGTGGGAAATAGAAACCTGGGGCTCGCCTCACTAAACTTTTATATCTCTCTCAAAGTTACATCTCCTACAAGAACTAGTATAAATTAATATAAATAAAATTAATATCTTCTCAAAAGATTTTGCTTCTTAGTGAATCAATAATTTGCTATTCATTGGCCAAATAGCACACAGCTTGTGGGGCAAGGTCAAAGGAGATCAAGAATTATTCCCTCTGAAAAAACATCAGAAAGCTCCAACCCATTTCCTGGTAAGAATCAAGGAACTCTGAGGTTCACGTACTCTCATTTAAGTGTTATTTATTTCTCAGAAGATTCTGGAACCCAGACAGGAAAGCCGTATTTAATCTTATAGATCCAGAGAAATGGAAGAAACTTTGAAAGTCACCGAGTCCAACTTCCCATTTGGTGTTGGATGATGCCACAAGGCCACCTATTCCGGAACCAGAACCGAGGCCTTTGCCTGCCGGTCTGGCACTCTTGTTTATTTTGTTCACTGCCAAAACCCAACCAACCAACCAACCAAGCAAACCAAAAAGCAAAATAAACAAATAAAAAACAGAACAAAACAAATCCTCAGCCAAAAGATACCTTCTTAGGTTTCCCTGCCAGTTTTGGGGATGCATTCAGATTTACATAGATCCAACCAGTCATTAGCTGCGAAATATTGAAGCGGATTGCATTTGCTAACTCAGGTGTTTAAGAAATGTAACACTTTTTATATTTCTATAATCAAACACTTTCTGAGTGGAGCCCCCATTCCTCGTACATCGGCACACCCTGAGTCCCTCCAGAGCCTAGACTCTTGCAGCCCCAAATGCTAACTGTTTGAGCCTCAAGAGCAGGGTTCTTAAACATTCGGGGGATCTGGTAAAGCCTGTGTACCCCTTCTCAGAAAATGTTTTTAAGTGTAAAAACAAAATGCATAGGATTATAAAATAAGCCAAATACATTGAAATATATTTATCAAAATATTTAAGTTGTAGAATGTTTCTTTTATAACCCATTAAATAACAAGATCTAGTAACAAGTCTATTGATTACAATTTCCAATGAGTGTAAATAATGAGATATCCACAACTACTGTCTTGTGACTTGACAATGTCTGTGATTTCTATTGGTAATGAGGTCATAGATGGTATACCATTACCACTGTGGTCTGCTGCAACATTCAGAATTGAAGGAAGTGTTAAAGTTCAGGATATTGAAAATAAAGATACGACATTTCTCCTATCCAAATTCATGAACTCTTTAAATCCTATCCACAGATGCCCCAAGCAGTTCTTGAACCCAGATTAAGAAATTGTAGTCTAAAGACTTTTTTCTGCCTTTCTATTGGATCATCTTTGCCCAAAGCCATGAACAAAATTCTGTCCTGCCTCAGTTGGGAGAATAAGCACTGTCACTCACCAGGGTGCTGAGCAGACACCTTACTGCCCAAAGTGACGGAGCCTCTGCCTCTTTCCTCCTGACACCAGCACTAGTGGAGTGTCTTCCGCAAGATCGACAGATCTAAGGCTTCTGGTTAAATGTGATTTATTATGTATATATGTAATATATAATACATATGTATATCTTTTTTTCCTTTCAGAATAAAAAATATATACAACTACAATGGTTTATATATTTTGGCAGAGAAGACATCAGAGGATGAATGATTTGAATACATTTTTGAGAACTAACAAAGGAGGTGGTAGTTAATTTAGCAGAGTAAAATATGCAAACTTAATTAATAATTGGATTTGCAGAGGAATTACTAAAGAGAGCACCAGTTCTTTCCATGGGGACCCTAAAAGGCTCAGAACTTGAAGACAAGGAAGTGAAAAGTAGAGTTCACTCCCCCACCCCCAGATATCAGATGCTTACCCCACCCCCCACCCAGGCACCATCCTTACCACCTCAAATACCAAGATACCAGAAGTCTATTGTTTGGAAGAGATAATTAGGGAGAAAGCAGTGGTGAGCCTTAGATTTGAGCACAGAAATATTTAGTGAAATTCTTCAAATTGACTCCTTTTTTTTTTTTAATTTGTTTCAGAATATCAGCAGTATACCCTCTGGCCCCCTGGAAATGGAGAGCAAGAGATTGCAGGATTCTTCTCCTAATACGCTGAACATGCTGACATTTGAGGTATCTCCAATGAAAAAGCCACCTGGTCATCCAACCAGAAAGCTTCTGGGCTGACAACCTCCATGAGCATACAGAAAACTTCCAAATAATTTTTTTGAGCACTTTGCTCTTTAATGTGAATGGACAGGCAAAGAGTATGATAACATTTGAGAAAAGTCTCCAACATGAGTTTTTCAAGGACTCAAATTTACCTCTCGTACAAGCCAAGAATAAAGGATTTTCCCCTCTAAATCAAGAGCATAAATGAAGAAAAACTACATGCAGCCCAGGAAATGGAACTCAATATAAACTCAATGAATTAAAAAATAGCCGAGTAAGTACACTGTTAAGAAATATGAATACTGAGTAAATACTAGAAGAAAGAGCTGGAAGAGACTGAAGTGCTTACCCCTGGGGAGTGGGCAACACAGGCTCCTTACCAGAGACACCATGGAAGAGCGAGTGGGCTGTGCCAGCATGAGGGGTATGTGGTGTCTGTGAGGACAGCTCAGTTGGCACAACTGATGGGAAGTTTCACTGCCCAGAGTTTGGGGAGTTGATTGAAATAGGAGAATGGAGTAGAAGGAGAAGAGGAAATAAAAAGAAAAAGAAAAAGAAGGATAGGGGTTGGGGACAGGGAGAGGAGTATTAACGCACTGAAGAGAAAGATAAGATGAAAATGAAATATAATATTAATAGACTTGAATATTTAATGACTTTACTCTAAGAGGACAAAAAATGTACTTAAAAATTTGTTTTCCTCATAGTGATAAGAACTGGCAAATCCCTCGTTGTGGGAGCTAAACCTAGTGTTCCTTCTAATAAGGTCAAGTGCAGATGGAAAAGTCAGAGAAACTGCTGAGTTGGGAGTCGGAGTGATTTTAGGTACAGACTTTGTTCTCACAACCTCTCTGGTAATGGGAGGTCGGAAAGGAAACTAGATGTGGCTGCCCTCCCGTCCAGGGAGAAATGGTGTCATGAGCTGGGATACACAGGCCAGGAGGCCAGTCCCGTGTGGGGTGTGCAGTCTCGTCCAGAGTGGGTTCGGGCTGAAAGAGGGTTCATGCCCAGTTTGAGCTAACAAACTATTCAGAAAATCAGTTCTCCCCATCTTTCACTTGAGCACCACTGACTCCTAAGAACTTTATGGGTTGTCCTAAGTTTATAAAACCTAGCACGTAGGAACGAGGAAGATAAAACTATAGTGAACAAAATCAAATAATCCTAAGACAATATGTATTTAGCCTTGGAATATATTTTTTATTGCTGTAAAGACCTGCTTATTAAAATGTGTTCGTATTTCCTGAGGATGCAGGTGACTGGAAGAATATGGCTCAGAACTTAAATTTCCTGTTCCTCCATAGAGTAGATGAGAAAAATGAAAGTAAATCATGCAATGATTTGGAAATATTTGTTCCTGGAAAACTACCATGCAACCAGCTGAATGGTATTTCTCCTCATTGTAGAGGTCGTCACTGTTGTACTTGATTAGTCTGTTTTACATGATTAGTCCTTTCTTCTCAAGGGAGCGTCCTCTGAATATTGCTGCCTGTCCTTGGAAATATGAAGCAATTTGAGGGTTAAAATAGCAGCAATCATTTGTATTGTGTATGTTATTTGTCAGGTTGAGTTGATTCTGTAAATTAGATGTTAATCTCTATAGTTTACATAGAAACAAACTGAAGCTCAGAGAAATCTAGCAACTCTCTCAAACTCACCTGGGTGATAGGTACTTCAGCTAAGTACCTCCTTCTCCTGAAAGCCTTACATTAAAAAATGTAAACAGGCTTCTCATCTGTTTTTCTTCTAGCATTGGGAAAGAGAAATAACCAGAACTCTTAGCCCTAATTTCCAAGTCTGTCCTCTAAATGGGTTTGTGCAAACACCAGGGGCTAAAATAGATCTTTTGATACATAGCAGCACAGTGAGGCGTAGGGGTACCCCAGCCTTACAAAATAATACTCTTTTCTGTTCCAAGAACACTACATATGTCATCTCCATCAAGGCAGGCATTATTATGTTCATTTTATAAATAAGTTAATGAGAAAATTAATTAATTTCCCTAAGGTCACAGAGCTATCAGTAACTGAACCTGGATTTGAAGCCAGGTCTGTTGGAATCCAAGAGTTGAGCTTTTCCGCTTAGTTCCAGTGTGCATGTGTACATGCATGTTTTACAATTTTATGACTTGAGAAACATTCTTTTGTCGAGTCAGAATATACCCCTTTGTGAGAGTAAGAGAAGACTAAAGAAAGTAGAATGACAAGGCAAGAGACCAATCTCTCAGCATCAATTCTCAGGACCAACGTGGGCAGTTCCACCACCTAACACCTGAACACTGGGCTTATCAGGACTGATGCTGTGAGGCAGAGCATGCTAACCAGACTCTTCCCCAGATCCCCAGTGTGGAGATGGCTGCCCTCAGCCCCACTTACATTAGCTAACTTTAACAAATGAATCAGAGTTTCAGATGAAGCTCTTATAAAACCGTGGGCCCTGCAGAGCCTGCAAATTGCTAACAGATGTCGTTCTGGTTGGAGTACAGTCACATTCCTGCCAACGATCAAAATGAGAGGTTATAAAACAGACATTTTATCATCATATAAGGAAAACCAGCCAACTGAGTATTCATGTTTTTCAGGTGTATATGACATGGATTTTGAAATCTCCTGGCAGAAGGACGATAGTTTTATAGCTTAAAGAAGGCTTTGGCTATTTAGAGGTGAAGCCCTGTGCACTGAATTTTATTAATCTGAAAACAGTATGTGTATCTACATCGATTACAATATCTGGGCAGGGAGTTTGCCTTTAAACTTTATTTAAATATACTACAGGCCATTCTAATATATTTTATTGCTAAAATTTCATCACGGCCTAAGCCATTCTCTTATTTGTTTTTATTCTTTAATTATATACAACAAATTACAGAATTTCAGCTAAAAGGAAATATATATGTGTATATAAAGGCTATAATTTTTCTTTTGTGGATAATGGGTGGGGCTTTATAATGCATGTTTTTACATATTAGGCTTAAAGTGTGGTTATCACAAGATTTGAAAAGTACCTATTAGCCTGGTTAAACACTCCTAAAAATGTTTATTGTCAATAACCTTTAAAATTCATCAGCTGAACTTGATTAAGGGCAAGCTTAATTTAGCAATTAGCCTGACCAATTGTCTTTTATTATATAAAACAAATTATAATAAAGAACATTCATCTGTATAATTATTTTTGCCAGGCACTTTAAATAAAAAAATCAAAAACCGTACATTCACTGAGTCAGCTTTGAACTAGAAATAGCAGCTAAAAATGTCTCTGACTTATAATGAAATTCAGATTCTCAATGTTCAACGTTAAACCTAAAGACAAACATTGCAATTTCAAGAATACCAATGTAGCTATACATTCTCTGTGCTGTTCAAATGTACATTTTACTAGCTCTTTGTAGTAGGAAACTATGAAGCTTATAGGAAATAAAAATCAACCATATTTCTGACAAGCTAATCCAGCTAGAAACCAGGCCTATGTCACTTGTTTTCGTTTTGTTGTACATGGTCCTAAGCCACGGAAAATTGGTCTGGTCCTGCCACAAATGAACTATCTTT
>NW_006435766.1:1598047-1602642 GCF_000325575.1 Pteropus alecto
TACAACTTTTTAATCCTGAGGCTTTGAGCACTTTAAGACCCCTCTGGATTTAATCATGCAAATATGGATCTCTCAGAGCTGGACCTCTTGGATGAAGAGGTTTTCTGGATTCAGCCAGTTGCAGTACGGCCCATTCTTCAAATGCATGTTTCATACCACCCCTCCTCAGAGGGATGCGTTGCAGTAACCTAAGCAAAGAGCAAGAACCATAATCAATCAACCAATTAGTTAATCAATCGATCGATTGTTTACTAATTGTTTACTCAATCTGTGTTTCCTAAGAATCTGCCAAATGCCCAGTACTTGTTCTCCAACTATCATCTCTGGAGACATAAGACAAGAGAGCAGACAGAGGGTCTACTGCATCACCATGAAACAAAACACAGTATTCGCTTAGTGCCAACAACCTAATTAGAAAATAACACAAAACAGTGCAATGCGAGGAAGACATCCTGGGAAAGGTAAATGTTCAAGGGAGAATGAGAGTGAGTAAGCACAGTACATCAAGAGAAGCCACTGCCCAGAATCAGTGGCGCAGATGTCGAGAGCTTCCCCTCTGCACTGGGCAGAGCAGGGAGGCCCTCCTGGCCCTGCCAGCTCTGGCAGCTGTTGCCTCCTCTCACCTCTAAGTCCCACGCTCCAGGCCAGCCCCAGCCAGAAGGGACTTGAGGAGCTCTGCCTTGTGCCACAAAGTAGTAGGATCCACATAATACCTGGATGTGAACCTGGTGAAAAGGCATTACAAATATGAGCTCCTAAGGAAGGGAACAGTTGAAAAGACAATTTTGATGAGTCAACTTCTAATGTTTCATTCCAACTACCGACTGAGGCTGTCTGGCTGACATTTAATGAACGCCTCAGACTGAACGCATGGGGTCAGTGTTCCAGCATTATCATCCCCAACCATAGTCTGGAAACCTGGTCTTCAGCTTCTCATTAGCGCAACCTCATCTCTGATGGCTGACCACCTGCCTCACATCTGAGGGATTTGCTTGTGGGATGATTTAGAAGAGTGAAAGGCACAACTCATTTCCCTTGTTGATTAAAAATCATCATCTCATAATTCATCTTAAGGTATTTTCAAATTAGTTTGCATATGGCCAAATTATTCTAGCATGATAAAGAAATGCACATGAAAAACATTATCTGGCCTCATAAAAAATCAATTTTATCATTTTGAGAAGATGATCAAGTAGTTCAAATGATAGTCATTTCCTTGAGCATCTCTTAACTAGAGTAATAGAAAAAGTAATGTAGTATCTAGAGAAATAGTATTAAATTTTCAGGCAAATCACCTTATTGATGTCTACTTGCCTCTTTATGCCAGACTAAAAATTTGTTTTACTTTTTCTGTTAAAGAATATGTAATAAAACTTTCCTTCATTTCCTAAGAGTATTCTTGCCCTACCTGCCATGAACACTTTGAGAGGCAAATGACCCTCTGTACCCCAAAAAAGGAAAATCTCACATACAATAAGTACTTTTTGAAGAAGTCAAAAGAGTATGGAGTTATTTATACACATTCTTTTCCATTCCAAAAACTATTTACAGAAACACAATATAATTGGTTCTTAAGGAACATTTAACATGTTAGCATGGAAAACAGTCTGGTAAAATGTGGATAAAAATGAAAGCAAACTTTGACCCCAAGCAATTCACAGCTAAAGCAATTGTAATACCAAAAAGAAAATCCTCAGAATTTGGGGGTACTCTTTTTATCTGCTCTAAGCAAAAAACAAATGTAGGTCCAAGATAGTGAATTTGTTTCTACACCAATGTTTGATCACCTTACAAGGGGAGAAAGATCTAGAAGAAGTACCATTCAGAGAAAATAGAAATCCAGAAGATGATTAAGTGAGTTATCCTCTAATTGAAAACCAGAATTCCCACACAGACAATGAAAGAGTTTTTACTCAGCAGACTTATTACATAACATGCTCTCAGATTCTTAAAGACAGAACTTAAAAACTTCAGCGTATAAACCTTTAGCCAACTCTAACCTTCTATAGTTCAGGTAGAACAGAAGTAGTGTTTGACAGCAAAGAAATACTGCCTGGAAATCACCCTATCTACATAACAAGTGGTATTTTCCACTTTTTATTCAAGTTGGAGTTCTTTCGAGCTTGGCCTAGTTGCATTCAGGCCCAGAAATTGTTAGTCAAAATCAATTTATTGAGCAAACTTACATCGTCTGCATTTTGATACTGTAATATAAGAAAGAAATTCAGGACGGAATGACTATTTTGGCACCTAGCATCCGAGTGTATTAGCTCCACGTCAGATGTGTCTAACGATTACCTCTGAGTAGCACAGTGTCGATGTTTCTGCATGTGTTTAATTTCTTGATTTCATTAACAGCTTGGATTTTTAAACAGCTCTTCTGACTCATTCACATGTGATTGCCTGACATGAGCCTACATACCATTTGCTCACAAGTGTGTCAAAGATCTAATTAATACACCAAGAGTATTGGCCTGAAAAACCTGGGCGTAGATTACCAGAAAGCTATTCTGGCCACTCTAATATCTAGAAATTTCCTTATTTCTCAGCTCCATGTTTCAATGTCATGTATTAACATGAAATTCTCCCTTATTGACATGCAAATAGCTTTGGCAAGGTGTTATATTTGTATGGTGAACTCTGAGTTAGAGTTAGAAAAGAAAAATTTTTTTGAGTGCTGAAGTTAGATGCTAGGGGACTTAAAGAGAGGGTCAGTCCGAAGTCTTTGTACCCCAAAGATAGTGTTTTTTTTTTAAATAGAGTACTTGTTAGAGCAGTTTTAGGTTTATAGCAAAATTGAGCAAAAAGTACAGAAATTTCATCTTTAACCCTGTTCCACACACTTAAAACCTCCACCACTATTAACATCTTTCACGAGAGAGCAAAATTGAGGAACCTACAGTAACATATTGTTATTATCCAGAGTCCATAGTTTGCCTCAGGGTCATTCTTGGTGTTGTACATACTATGGGTTTGAGAAATGTATAATGATAGATATCTGTCATCAGAGTATCATACAGAATAGTTTCACTGCCCTAAAAATCCTCTATGTGCCACCTATTCATCCCTTTCTTCCCCTTTCTCCTGGCAATCACTGATCTTATATCTCCATAGTTTTGCCTTTTCCAGAATGTCATATAGTTGGAATCACACATTATGTAGCCTTTTTAGATGGGTTTGTTTCACTTTGCAATATGCACTTAAGCTTCTTCCATGTCTTTTCATGGCTTGATAGTACCTTCATTTTTCACACTGAATAATATTTCATTGTACCACAGTTTATTCATCCATTCACTTAATGAAGGACATGTTGGTTGCTTCTAAGTTTTTGCAATTATGAATAAAGCTGTTCTAAACATCCAAGTTCAGGTTTTCTTGTGGACATATGTTTTCTATTCATTTGGATAAACATCAAGGAACATAATTGCTGGATTGTATGGTGAGAGTATGTTCAGTTTTGTAAAAAGCTGCCAAATTGTCCTTCAAAGTGTCTGTGCCGTCTTGCAATCTCACCAGCAATGAATGAGAGTTCCTATTGTTCCACATCTTCACCAGCATTTGGTGGTATCAGTGTTTTGGATTTTAGTCATTCTAATATGTACATAGTGGTATCTAATTGCTTATTTTTTTCAATTTTAATTTTTAATTAATTGATTTATTTATTATATTGACATTGGTGAATGAAATACAATAAGTTTCATCTGTACACTTTAACAGTAAAGCACATATATATTTACACTGTGTGTTCACCACCCATAGTTAGATTTCTTTTTGTCACCACATATTTCACACCCTTTACACTGTCTACCTTCCCCACTCCCCATAGCTCCTATCCTCTGGTAACCACTAGTCCACATCCATGAGTCTTTGTTTCTTTGTTCTGCTCATTTGTTGCTTTTAGGTATATATTCCACATATAAGTGATATCATGTGATTTTCAACTTTTTCTGACTGGCTTATTTTGCTTAGCATGGTTGTCATTTGCGACAACATGAGTTCCACTCATGTTGTCGCAAATGACAGTATTTCATCTCTTCTGATGGCTGAGTAATATTCCATTGTATGTATGTACCACAGCTTCTTTACCCAATCACCTATCGTAGGACACTTCGGTTGCTTCCACGTCCTGGCCACTGTGAATAGTGCTGCTATGAACATCAGTGTGCAAAAATCTTTTTGGATATGGGTTTCTAAGTCTTTGAGGTAAATACTCAGAAGAGAGATTGCTGGATCATATGGTAGATCAATTTTTGTTTTTTTGAGGAACCTTTATACTGTTTTCCATAGTGGCTGTACCATTTTGCAGTCCCACCAGCAGTGTATGAGAGTTCTTTTTTCTCTGTATCCTCTGCAACATTTCTTAATAATTTGTCCTGTTGATTATAGCCTTTCTAACAAGTGTGAGATGGTATCTCACTGTGGTTTTGATTTGCATTTCCCTACTAGCTAGTGATGTTGAGCACCTTTTCAAATATCTGTTGGCCATTTGTATGTCCTCTAGGAAGAAGTGTTTGTTCAGGTTCTCTGCCCATTTTTTGATTGGATTGTTTGTTTGTTTGTTTGTTGTTATTGAGTCATATGAGTTCAGGTTTCCA
>NW_006435766.1:1605068-1653102 GCF_000325575.1 Pteropus alecto
GGGACGATAGATATTAATAAGTGTTATGTCTTCTTGGTGCATGATTCCCTGTTTCATTATGAAGTGTCCCTCAGTATCTTTCCTTAGCTTTTTTATTTTGAAGTCTATTTCATCTAATATTAGAACTGCTACTCCCACTTTTCTCTGAATGCCATTTGCTTGAAATATCATTTTCCACCCTTTCACTTTGAGTCTATATTTGTCTTTGGAGCTAAAATGTGCTTCCTGGAGGCAGCATATGGTTGGATTTTTTTCTTTGATTCATTCCGCAACTCTGTGCCTTTTTATCGGTGAGGTCAGTCTATTTCCATTTTGGATGATTATGGAAATATGAGGTCTTCTTATAGCCATTTTATCTTTTGCTTTCTGGTAGCTTGATGTTTCTATTGCCTCCTTGTTCTTGTGTTTCTGTTTTCTTTATTTGGTTGGTTTGTGGGTTTTCCCTCTGGTCCTTCTTGTTTTATGTTATATACTTCAGTTCTGAATCTTTGGTGTGTGGTTAGCATTACAAATATGAAAAGGATAGTTATATAGATACAATCACCCATTTTCTTCTGCACGTGCCTTATCTTCATTTCCCTTTGGGAATGTAGATCTTTGAATCTTTCCCTTCTCAGTCATTGTTGTCTCAATTTGTCCCTATGTATGCTGAATGTTCCTTACTATCTTGCTATAGCAATTCTCTTCTTAATGTTTAAGTTTATAATGCCCTGTTCTTAGTAAGGGTTGCACTCCTTTGCTTCTATTTGTTTGATAGTCATCTTACTCCTAATTATGTATTTTTGTCGTTGTTGTTATTTTGTTTTAGGCAAGCTGACCTCTTTCAGTATTTTCTGTAGTGCAGGCCTTGTAGTGGAGAATTCCCTCAATTTTTGTATGTCTGGAAAGGTCTTTATTTCTCCTTTATATCTAAAGGAGAGCTTAGCTGGATACATTATTCTAGGCTGGCACTTCCTTTCATTTAATAGTTTAAATATTTGATTCCATTCCCTTATGGCTTGTAAGGTTTGTGCTGAGAAGTCCAATGATAATCTAATGGATTTTTCTTTATAAGTTACCGTCTTCTTCTCCCTGGTTGCCCTGAGAATTCTGTTTTTGTCATTGATTTCTGATAATTTTAATACAATGTGTCTTGGTAAAGGCCTTTTGGGGTTGAGATAATTGGGTGTTCTGTTGACTTCTTGAATTCCAAGCTCCAGTTCATTCTTTAGATTTGGGAAATTCTCATCAACTATTTGTCTGAAAACATTTTCTAGTCCCTGCTCCTTTTCCTCGCCTTTGATAATGCCCATTATTCTTACGTTTCCTCTCCCAATGGCATCAGCTAGTTCTTGTCTTTCTCTTTAATTATTTTTCATTCTTCGGTTTCTCTCATCTTCCTTCTAATTTATTTCTATATTTCTGTCTTTGATATCACTGATTCTTTCCTCCATTTGGTTGACTTTATTTCCCAAGCTTGCTATTTCATTTTTCAACTCCTGCAGTATGGTTTTTTTTTTTTTTATCTCCAGAAGATCTATTCTGTTCTATTTGAGGGTTTCAATTTCCTTGCTAAAGAACTCATTCTGCTCATCTAGTTGTTTTTTTTAATTTATGAAATTGTTGATATGACTCATTTTGAAACTCACTGAGTTTTTTCAGAAGTACCATCCTGAATTCTGTCACTTAAGTTGAATATTTCTATGTCTGTAAGCTTATTTTCTGCAAATTTTTTCTTTCTTTCTGAGATGCCTTGCCACCTTTGTTGTTCATGGTGTTTAATGGACTATTTCTCTACCTGGGCATTAATAGAAGTGTATTCTTCTTTTGTTCCAGAAAGAAGATTTATTATATAAAGGTCTCTCTTTAGCTTGTTGCAAAGAAGGTGCTTTTATTTTGATTTCCAGTAGGTGGCATCTAAGTCTCTTGGATCCCTTCTTTATATAAAGCCTTAATAATGCCTTTATTTTCCTTATAGATGTTTATCGTGCTCACTACTCTCAGTCTCAGTCCCTGTCAGTGTTAGCGACAGTTTTGTTAGTGTTTGCTTAGATTCCCCTGGGGCTCCACAGTGATGAGTCTTGGATGGTATGGGCGGAGGGTCCCTCTGGGTTGGGAGTCGGAGACTGTGGCTCAGCCTCAGTTTTGCAACCACGGCTGGTAAAAATCAACTGTTGTTTTTCTGCTGTCCCTCCCTGCTTCTCAGCCTTCTGCCCTGATGACCGGGCCCCACCAGTGGCTGCATGGAACTCACAGCATGTCCCTGCAGGGCTGTTCAGGGATGTTGCCACTCCTTCTCCCCTCCCCCTCCTCCTTCAGGGAGCTCTGGTGGCTGCGAAAAGCAGCTTCTTTATTTCTCCCAGTCTACTACCCGACACTTGGGGTTCTGACCTGAAGTATCTCTTATGTGCAGATCCTACGCTCATATGTGCTAGTGTGCAGTTTGGATGTTTTTTGTTGAGTTTTAGATGTTCAGCTTATCGTTTCAAGGGGAGAGATCTGGGGACGTCTCTCACTATGCCATGTTTCTCCAAATTCTATTTCATTGTTGTTTTAATTTGCATTTCCCTAATGAAATATGATGTTTGGCACCTTTGCATATGTTTATTTACCATCCGTATATCTTATTTGATGAAGTGCTTGTTAAGGCATTTTCCCCATTTTTTAATGACAGTCTTTTGAAATCCAGTTTGTATCCTAGTAGATTATAGGTACCAGAGAGAAGTAAGGTGCAGAGAGATTACACATGTGGATTCTGGAGGCAGACTGCATGGATTTGAATTCCGGACCCGCTCCTTTCCAGCTGTGTCTTGGAAAGTTACTTTGCCTCTCTGTGCCTCCATTTTCTTATCTGTATAGTAGGAATAATAACGATAATAATAACAGCATCTACCTCAGAGGATTGTATGAGAGTTACCCACATTAACACATGTCAACTACTTAGAACGGTGCTGATGCAGTGTGCTCCCAGTATTGAAAATGCCTTCCAAACAGACAAAAGAAGTCTTACTGCCTGAGATCTGCTCCATTACCAACATATCATCAAGACTTATCAGCAGTAAGATGTCTATCAGTTATCGAGAACCTTCTTCTAGGCTGTGAATTTTAATCATCACACCAGACTTCTGAGGTAGCTATTGCTAAGTCCATTTGGTAACTGAGGGGGATAATGAGCTCATGCTGGACAACCAGGGAGGCAGCACCAGGTTTGAATTCAGGCCTATCTAACTCTGGAGCCTGAGTTCCTAATGACAGCTAAGTTCCTTTAAGATATCAACTAAAATAAGTTTATGTTTCTTTCTATCTAATATCTATTAGGTGGATTGCTGATATTTGGCCACTTTTGCCCTACATTTTGTCTGGTTCACCCTAGTAGTGAAAAGTTTCATTTTTATGAATACGACCCATAATGCTGTCTCGAGAGAAATGGATATAAAGTGCTCCCTAGGGAAGAAAGACTTGTTCAGGATGCAGGGTTGAGTGGTGTGGCTAGCAGCAGGACACTAATAGGAAAGGCGCCTGCCTGCTAGACCTGGGGCTGGAAAGACCACACTTTTCACTTCCCCGGCTTTGCCAAAAGCAGCCCCTATGGCTCACACAGCTGGAAAGCACAGCATGGGTGGGGCTCAGCCATTTGCAACTCAGAACACAACTTTCTTAACTATCGAAAAAACTATGATTACTGTGCTTTTAAAACTGACTCTGAGAGCAAGAACCATCTCATTAGATATCTTATAAATAGTATTTGGCTCATTGTGAAAGCTTAATAGATATTTTAGAATTAGAAGAAAAGTCACAATAATTCCCTTGTTTCCGGAAACAAAAGGGCTCTCTGGCTTTCGCTGTCCCCACTCCCCACTCTGAGGGCTCTCTGCAATCAGCTCAGCTTGGCCTGACAGAGCAGTAGCAAGAAGCCTCCTTCTCCCTGCAGCTTGTCAACTTCTGTTTTCTCCAGGGAATGATAATCCCACCACCATATCAAAAAAATTTACTTTAATTCCAACTTGGATGAGAATAACAGGAAGCCCTAGTAAACCATTATATAATTTCAATGAAACCATTTCAATCCTGTCATCAGAAAAGTAGGTGCTCCTGTTTGTTGAGCCTCCCTACTGGCTACTGTGGCTAGACATGTACACCAGGCATCAGTTCTGCTTTTGAGGCTTAGGAATTTACTCAGGGAGACTTGGACTATGGCACAGGGGCAGATAGAGAAGGATGCGCTGTCTCTCCTGAGTGTTAAATGGTGTGTACAGATGACAGATTCGGAGGAGATCAGTGAGGCCCCTCTTGGAGGAATGGATGCATCTAAAGGTTAGAAAAAATAGAATCTGGAAGGCAGCCAGGAGATGAGTGAGGAAGATAACGTGAGGAAGGGTGTGGAGGTGGGAAAAGAAGATGAGGTGAGAGAGAAGAGCTATACTGGGGAGAGGCAGGGTTTGAGGAAGACCAGGGGCCACTCAGCAAGCACCCACACAGTAGAGAGCTTGAAGTCCTCCAGGGTGAGGACTGTATTGCATGAACAGCTCCCAAAGCACATTAACATAGTTTACCTCATTAGACCTCACAACAACCATCTGAGGTCTGGTATCATCCCTCTTACAAGGAGGACACGGGGCTGCGGAACTGGTCCACAGTCATACAGCCTGCAAGAGGCAGAGCCTGAACGCAAAGCTGGGTCTGAATCTCACACTTCTTGCTCTAAGACCCACTGCTTAAAGAGCACACTGTCCCTCTTCCCCATGTCTAGTAATAATAACTGACTATCTTTCATCTAACCATCTACTCTTAGAAAATGACCACATGTCAATGACTCAGATGCAAACTTAAGCATTTAGAAGTGTTCTCTTTTTACAGAGCCAGGACTAAATTATGGGCAAGTAACATAAAAAAATGTAATGTTCTGACAGACTACCAATTCCTGGAACTTGGTAGTATCCATGAGAATGCAGTCAGGGTGAGCAGGTCACTACCAGGTCGAAGTGTCCCTAACGATACAGTGATGATGAGAGGAAGGAAGATTCCTGCATTCCCATTTCCCACTGAGCCATGCTTCAATTACTAGAGTTTTTATGGGAGCCACAGAAGTATATTAACCTCGTGACCCTAGGTCTTGCTCAGAAGTGGGGTTCTTTCTCCATACTCTCTACCTCTGTGGGCGACTGGCTTAATCTCTTAATATCTAATGTGAAATGAAATATGTAAAACAGTAACCAAATCACTGACACCAGATGTGATACCAAATGCTCAGAATTACCCAAACAGCTGAATCAGTGCTGCCATCCACACTTTTTCAGCTTCTGGCTCTGGAAAATGACTCTGTGGGGGTCTGCTGGGCTGTGGCTGCAGCTGTCAGCTGACAACTCAGCTCGGGGAGCCCTGCCACTTTTGGCCTGCCAGCTTGGTGGCTCTCTGGGACAGTAGCCCCCAGAGGCTCCCTTTCAGCTGCTCTCCTTTTGTGTAATCAGTTGTTCTCCAGAGTTTACTGCCTCCTGATAGGACTTCCCAGCTGCTCCAGGAAAAAGCACCCCCTTACACTTTCTTCTCATCCAATTTTCCCGAGGAGTCAGATCTACTAACTAATTATTGCATAATCAGTCTTATGAAGACACTAATGAGTTTGAGAGGCAAAGAATTCCTCTTAAATCACCAAATGTCCACCGCCCAGAAATATAGCTGTGTCTTATATGCATCCTCCCTCATTTTCCATCAGCACTGAAAATGTGAAGGGATAGGGGCTTTGTTTCGCTCTGTGCAGCTGCCTCTCTGTGACACACATTAAAGTAGGTGCAATTCCACCCGCATCTCCCAGGTGCACAGTAAGTGGTCTTTGAGGCCTCTTTATATTGGATGGAACAGTCTGAGCAAGTAGTTGTGTCTAATGAGATTTGTTCTTCATTTGTCCCCACTCACTACAAGATGGATTTGCATTTAACAGAATTATAATGCCATAACACTCCATTTTAATTATGGCCAATGGCAGCTGGTACCCTAATTCACAACACCAAGTTTTTATATTGATATGCAATTCACATATTTATTTCCTACTCAAAGATGGGAGCACAGTAATCAATTGGCTTTTGTTTGTCTGATTTAAACACAAGGAAGGCAGTAACAAGGGCCCAGTTTTCATAATCTGTTATCTTTTGCTACTTTCCAGGTCCTAAAGGCTCCACAGTCTCATAAAACCCCACAGAAACTACTCATGGAACCTGATCTTCTGACTTCGTTGCTAATGCTTTGCATAAACAGTCCTCTTAGACTCACATCAGAAGTCCTTTGGACTAAAATCAGACCACAGCAGGATACTTACAGATAGAACATCAAGAAATGTCTTTCATTCTTTTGTTCATTAAACAAACAAATTCAGATAATAAACAATAAAGAAGCAAATGCGTACATTGTTGGAGGTAGTAAGAATCAGGAAGAGAAATAAATTTGGATAAAGGGATGGAGTGTGTTGGGCTGAGGGTAGAGTTTGATATTTTATGTTGCTTGGTCAGAATGCTCAACTGGAAGAATGACACTGAGGAGAAATGGCTCCTGGAGGAGAAGAAGAAATGTGTAGTGAGTCATGCTGATAATTTGGACAAAGAGTGTTCAGGACAAAAGGACAACCACCAGGGTCTTAGGACAGGAACATACTTGGCGTGTATAGGAAAGAGCAAAGAGGCCACAGTGGTTGGAGTCACATGAAAAGGGGGAAGCTTAGTAGATGAGGTCAAAGAGACAGCAGGGGCCAAACAACACAGGTTGTGGCCAGCATAAGGATGCGGGCTGTGGCTTGAAACCAATGAGGTTTTCGGCAGAGGTGAGACATGCCATTTTAACATTTTAACAGGCTCACCTTGCTGCTGTGTTGCAAAAAAGACTACCAGGGGCAAAGGCAGAACCAGGGAGATCGGTCAGGAGGTGAATTAGTCAGCTAGGGCTGCCATCGTAAAATACCACAGACTGAGTGGCTTAACTAACATAAATTTATTTTCTTCTTTATTTCTAAATTTATTTAGTTCTCCGTAGGCTGAAGTCCAAAATCAAGGTATTGGCAGGTTGGTTCTTCCCGAGGCCTGTCTCAGTGGCTTGCAGATAGTCTCCTTCTCTCCATGTCCTCAGGTGGCCTTTCTTCTATGTGCACACAAATCTGGTATCTATCCTCTTCTTACGAAGACACCAGTCATATGAGAGTATGACATCATTTAACTTTAATTTAACCTTCTCTTTAAAGGCCCTGTCTTCAAGTACAGTCAACATATGTATTTTGGGAGGACACATTTACAGGCATAATAGGAAGTGACTGAAATAATACCAACAAAAGACGACCAGGCTTAGACCAGTCGTAGCAGTGGAGTTAGTGAGAAGAAGCTGGATTCAGGCTCTTTCTGAAGGTTGAATTAGATGAAATTATGTTGTATCAGTTTTTATGAGCATAAAGAATGAGTAAGAGGAATACAGTAAAATGTAAACACTGGGAAGAGGGTAGATTAAGAGTTAGGGGGGTGGTTGTTTCTCTTTGAACTCCTCTGGTTTTTAGCTTCTTAAAAAAAAAGCTGTAGTTTTGGAATTTAAAAGTACAATTTAAAAATAAGAAAGACATTTTGTTAGCTTTTTATTGAAGTGTAACATGCCTTCAGTGAAGTGCACAAATCTTAAATGTACAGCTCAATGAATTTTTACAAATGTGTGCACTCCTGTAACCACCTAGACCAAGATATAGAACATTTCTGGTCAACGAGAAGATTCTATCATGCCCTCTTCCCAAAGTTAGCCACTATCCCACCTCCATCACCATGGGTTAGCTTTGTCTGTTTTCGAACTTCATACAGATGGAATCAAAAGGTACATATTTTTTTGTATGTCACTTTTTCCCCTCAAGTTTATGTATATAAGGTTCATCTATATTGTCACATACAGCCAAAGTTCATTTATCTTCACGGCTGTGTTAGTACTCCATTGTGTTAGTGCAACACAGATGTAGATTTGAGTTGTTTTTGCTTTGTAACAATTATAAATATAAACATAGTTGCAATAAATATTCTTTTGTTGGGCTTATATACATATCTTTTATTGGACATATAGACTCATTAGGAAAAGCATTTCTTCTCAGGGAATAAGAGGTAGTGCGCTCTCTCTCTCTCTCTCTCTCTCTCTCTCTCTCTTGTTCAGTTAAAATTAGTTTGTTTTCCTCTTTCTATGCATAATCTCATTAAAAACAAAAACAAACATTTTAGGACACTACAAGCATAATCATGCCCAGGGGTGCTCAGGAGAGCCCATTGTTAAGTTTTCAAGAATTTTCAAACTGATTGCTAAACACAGATATTATTAAAAGTTGATTTATATAAATTTCAATTAATTCCAAAAAATTGAAAAGACTTTCAGATTCATTCTGAAGCCAGCATTACCCTGATGTGAAAGTCAACCACACTCCAAGAAACGAAAACTACAGACCAATATCCCTGATGAATATAGGTGCAAAAATCCTCAACAAAATATTAGCAAACTGAATTCATCCTGTAATGTAAGGATGGTTCAATATGTCAAAATCAATTAATGTGCTATACCGTGTTAATATGTGACATCTATATTGATGCAAAACAAGCTTGACAAAATTCAATACACTTTCATGATAGAAACACTAAGTAAAAGGAAACTACCTCAACATAGTGAAGGGCATTTATGAAAAATCCACAGTACACATCACATTCAATAGGAGAAGACCAAAAGCTTTTCCTGTAAGGTCAGGAACAAGATACAGATGCTCACTTTCACTACTTCTATTCAACATAGTGCTGGAAGTCACAGCCAGAACAATTAAGCAAGAAAAAGAAATAAAACCATCCAAATAAAAAAGAAAAAAGAAATAAAATTACCTCTGTTCACAGATGAAATAATTTTATAAATAAAAAACCCTAAAAATCACACACACACACACACACACACACACACACACACACACACACACACATCTTATTGAAACTAATAAAATGAATTCAGCAAAGTAGCAGTATACAAAATCAAAACACAAAAATCAGTTGTGTTCTTATATGCTAACAATAAATAATCCAAAAAAGAAATTGAGAATAGTTTCATTTCCAATAGCATCAAAAATAAATAAATAAAAAAAATAAAATACTTAGAAAAAATGTACCCAAGGAAGTAAAAGACTTGTTCACTGAAGACTACAAAATGTTG
Organism: Pteropus alecto; assembly: GCF_000325575.1. Taxonomy (NCBI): domain Eukaryota; kingdom Metazoa; phylum Chordata; class Mammalia; order Chiroptera; family Pteropodidae; genus Pteropus; species Pteropus alecto. Next base: position 1,614,240 of record NW_006435766.1, read on the forward strand.
CTGAAAGAAATTTAAAACAACACAAATGAATGAGAAGACATCCTGTGTTCATGGGTTGGAAAACTTAATATTGTTAAGATATCAGCTATAATAAGAATATTTATAGCTCAGAAACTGCCAAATACTACAGTTCAGGGCTTGAGTGATTTGCTGAGTTGTTAATTGTCTAGACTTAAGAAAATGATAAGAAAAAATTGTCATTTTGTCAAAAGCACAGAAAATTGAGGAAGTATTTTTTCAGTTTTCAAAAACTGTTATCCAGTTCAGCAAATAAGACACTCCTGTTATTGATGAATGGATGAGTGGGGTTCCAGCATACATCTTCATTATTTCACGTTCATCTTATTTGTTAACTTAAAGGAAATACAAACCAACATTCATAATGGAACTATATTTGTTCATTAGCTATAACCTTAGGTTGCCTACGAATGCAAGCATTTGACAAAAATCAATGAAGCCATCCTATGAGAATTAATTGACTATATGGAATTTACAACAAAATTATAAACATTGTTAAAATTGAGTATTTTATTACTATTTGTAAATTGTGTGCCAGACATCATTTATATCAGTAAAGTTTATAATTAAGTCTTTACATATATGAACTTTTTTTCAGAGTGCTGATTACTGAACATGGAACTGTGCTGTGATGTGGAATGGGATCAGATCTAAGACTGACACATTTTACTTTTCAATGGGATCTCTCTCTCTCTGAGATTCAGAGACTACTATCCTATAGAAAATGTGAATAGTTATGGCCACAAATGTCACTGGTTTTTCTGGTGTTGAGAGATACAGGATTTCCTTGCTACTGTATCCTAAATCACCTTACTTTGTTACCTTCCCCTGCATCTTTCAAGTCAATATCCCTACTATTCAAATGGAACTAATCTGATGATGGTTTCCCCAACACTCCTGTGATAGCCAGAGGCAGGGAAGGACAGCGCTGTAACCCCAGGGCTGGTGGGCTTACTGTTCATCGTAAACCAGGCTGGACAAGCTGTCACGCCTGTTCAAACAACTCAGCTTGCTACACTACTAAACACATGCCCCGCATCACCATTCCCTTCACTAAAACTTTTATTTCTCCATCCATAGTATTTATTCCTTTCTGTTTACTTTATTGTTTGTTTTCTCTTCACTAAAACATAAGCGCCACAAGGGCAGGAAACTTCTCTCCTTGGTTCACAGCCAATCTCCGGTGCCAGAACAGTGTCTGGCACTTAACATAGACACTCAATAAAGAGGCATTCAGTGATAATCGTCCCAAGAAAAAATAAAACTGCAAGTTCATGAACTCTAGTGTCCCCACTCCCCACTGAGCATACACCCTGCTGGTGCATAAATATTTGTATACTTTCACATCCGAACATAGCACACAATGTTGAACACACTGAACAGAGTACACACGCTAATGAGCATGAGAACGAGCTTCCTGGGAGCTACCCAGATGGTGCCTGTCTAGCCCTTGCAATCCTGGGTCAGGGCCATGGGAGAAAGGCACTGAGCTGGGCAGGTTCAGAGGCATTACCCACTGCAGCAAGATCCTCACTGCAGGAGACACTTTCATTGTAAAACTCTTTTAAAAATGATTTTCAAAGAAAGAATACTAGAATTTTAAAAATCAACCATTGTTCTTTGGGCACCGTGTATCAAAGCCAAGACTCTTCCCTATTTGTTTTCCTGTGTGTGGTTTCAGATCAGCAGATCAAGTTCATTATTGCCACTGAGAAGAATGGTCAAAAGAGTAATCATGTTTTTTCTTGCTGTTGAGCCCACTGCCAAATAATATTGACCTTATTTATTTCTACTCTTGGAATCCAACAGCTAGACTTAATGACAGTGAGCAGTTTTTTTGAAAATTTGTGGGCACATATAATTAAATTTTGTATGTAAAAATTCTGACAAAATAAAGATGTTGAATTTCTAAATTTCTTTATAAGAGATTAAATGGAAAACCAACATCTTATTATAGTAGCTGAAAATAGCCCATGGGTTTTATAAGGCAGTCATAATGCCTTGAACTTGAGCCAAAGCAATTGCACATAAACCACCCCTGTTTATCTGCCTACAGAATTTATTTCCTTCGAGCTGAAGAACATTAAGATGGAGATGACACTTTTAACAGCAAACAGATGAGCAATTGAATCCTACTCAAACAGAAGGATAACCAGTAGAATCTTTTAAACAGTGAATTACATCACAGTAACAATAGCCCTTCGAGGAATTTGCCAGTTTGTGTTTTAGATTTTAGAGGCCTTAAGTAAAATTAAGCAAAAAAATTATCCTTAGGGAGACCCACCAACCACTGTAAAGCCTTTCTGGATGTCTTCTCCCCCAACGTTCTATTTGTCTCCTTGTTGCAGCACTTCACATGGACACGTACATGCCTAAGCTTCCCCATTCCCCGTCAGAAGTGTTCCCTGGGGGAAAAATCTCTTGGAGAGCTGAACTCTGCAGAGAAGCACAACAAGCATCACTGACTGGGGCACACTACTACGTGTGAGGGACTTTGGCCTTTCCCCTCCAGCTTGGAGTACCCCATTTAGCTGGTGCCATCTCTTTCTTTTAAATTTATTCCAATTTTAATTGAGGGTGTTGGTTTAAATACATGACGTAAGGCTAGTACATTAATCTGTGTAACGCTGATATTCCTATACACAGACACACTCAGTACCATGGCCAAGGAGTAAAAGGCAAGGATGTCTTTAAAGAATTTGTTGTCAGGAAGCACACAAATCAGTTATGATGATCCAAGTAAAGTCATTGTTGGGAGGTTTTTCTTCTTAATGCTACTTTTGAGACTTTTTTTTTTTTTTTTTTTTACTGATAACTGGAGAACTATAAGAAATAGTTTAGCCAGAAAAGAAAAACTAAAGATGACAAGAAAGGACTTATGGGTTGGTAATTGTGGTTTCAACATCTGGCTCATAATAACTCTGAGAATCTACTGTTCATTTTGCAGGTGTCTGGAATGAAAAGGGTGGTTGGGACCAGAGGGCAACCATTTGAAGGTAAGAATGAATCTGTAATTTCGAGGGAATGTGTCCCTGAAATAGTGGCTCATCACACATTGTTCTAGCTAGTCTAACAAAATAAACACGAGAGTGCCATGTCACCTATTCAGACAAATGAGCTTACTCCTAGAGCCTTGAGTGAAGCAGAAGTCACATTAATAATTATTTACTCACTCATTCACTTAGCAAAATTTTGAATCCCTATTAGGTGTTAGCGAACAAGAGTATGAACAAAGGATACAGAAGTCTGTGTTAACTAGAGGAAATTAATGAGAGAAACAGACATTAAACAAACATAATTGCATAAATAAATATATAGTTGCAAAATGTGAATAGAGCTATCAAGAAAAGGTAAAGGGTATGCTGAGAGATTACATGGGGATTGAATGGGGGGAGTGGCAGAGGAGTTAGGGACAGTTCCATGACATTTAATCTGAGACCTAAAGGAAAAACAACAGCTTGCCAGCGAAGAGTGTGGAGAAGAGAGGAGTCTTCTCCATAGGGAATCACATGGGCAAAGACCTCAAGGAAGGGAGGATTTGGTGAGTTGAGGAACCAGGAGGAGGCTGATGTGGCTTGAGCATGGTTAACACAGGGAAAGTGGCTCAAGGAGAGGCTGTAGAGGCAGGAAGGGAACACATTTGGTCTTTGAAACACTGATGGAAGGTTTAATGTTTAATTTCAAGGTTTTAAGGCATGTGGCATGATTACACTTGTTTTCTAAGTAGTTTCTTAGTAGGTTGCTTTATAAAGAGAGGATAGGGATACTGTGAGGAGGAGAGACTGGATTAGCTCAGTTAGAATGCTTTGCAACAGTCCAGGCAAAAAAATAGTTGCTTGACACCAATGGTGGTGGTGGGAATGGAGTATGGCCGACTAGTATAAGGGGATTTTGGAAGTGGAACCAGTAGGACTTGTCAATGAACTGGATAAGGGGAGAGGAAAATGTTAAGAGCAACTCCAACACCAATGGCACTAGAAATGAAGAACACCAGGAAGGGAGCAGATTGCAGGGCAAATAAGAGAGACAGGAGCAAAAGGTGGGACATGTTCCGTTTGAAATGTCTGTGAGACAGCCAAGGAGAGATGTGAAGGACACAGTTGCCTATGTGAGCCTGGAGCTCAAAGAAGATGTCTGGGGTCACATATTTGGGCCTTGACAGTATGACGATAGCATTTGAAGCTGAGGATGCAGAAAAATTAACTGGGGCATGAGGGTGCAGTGAGAAGAGAAGATGGCCTAGGATGGAGCTCTGAGAAGAAGCTTCCCACAAACAGATGAGGAGTGAGCAAAGAGACAAACTGCTGCCTTGGACATGGAGGGAGTGAGGATAAGGGGGAGAGAAGTAAAAGAGGAGGGGACCCCTCTGCCAACTGATGCTGAGGAGTCATTCAAGAGGAGCCTTTGGGGTATCCAACACATTTAGCCATGTGGCGGTCCCTGGTGACCTTTTCGAGGCAGTGTCTGTGGCATCGCTGGTGTGGAAAGCCTACACAGTAGAAGGAAACTGGGGCAGCGGCCTCCGGAGATGTTTGTTTGTATAAGGAAGGCAGGGTGGGAAGGGTGCCAGGGTCTTTAAAGGGTAGGAGATAATACAGCATGTTTGCAATGCTGGGGATGCACTTAAGCCTGGGGTGAGGGCTTGCTTTATAAAGCCTAATCTAATCCCCGCCCCGTCATCACATGATGTGGGACATCCTAGTGAGGGGGATGGAATCTGATGAAAAAGCCCTAGTCCTTGGGGTTTGAAGCTGTGACAGGTTCTCTAACCACCAAGGCCTTGGCCCCATTTTTGACTTACTCCCCCTCACCCACCACCCTGTCAGCTGCCAAACTCTGTCAATTCCATTTGCACTGTGTCTCTTGAATGTGTTCCCCTTTCCCCAGCCCCTGCCATCATCTGTGCATAGGTAATGTCAGTGCCTAGATGGGTGCCCAGGCCTCTCATCTCTCCCCAGGCAATTGGTGCTCACAGACTAAAGCTCAGCTCTGGTCACCATTTATCTGAATTTTTCAATTTACTTAAGTGGTATGATACTTCTACAGAAAACCTGAGTCTTAGAGGCTGATAATTTTTCAACTAAAATACATTAAATTATCTGTTACTAATAGAGAAGAGAGCTGGTAACCTGTTTTGTTTGTTTGTTTGTTTTTGTTTTTTGTTTTTGTTTTTGTTTTTGTTTTTTTAAAATCAACTTAGCCTATTATGGAAAGTATATCTCACAAGAATCCTGACTTTCACAGGATGTCAAGTGACGAAGTGGAAAACAGGATCTCACAAGAAACTGTTGGAATATCTGTTCTACTGAAGGAAGGAAGGAAGGAAGGAAGGAAGGAAGAAGTTCTAAGAGGAAGGGGACTGGAAGAATCATTTTTATATGAATGTTGCAATTACATCAAAATAAGAGATGACAGAAAGAAATCTAGCTATGGGAGGTGAACACACAGTGTAATATATATGCCTTACTGTTAAAATGTACAGCTGAAACCTAATGGATTTAGTTAACCAATGTCACAATAAATAAATAAATAAGAAAGAAAGAAAGAAAGCAAGAAAGCAAGAAAGAAAGAAAGAAAGAAAGAAAGAAAGAAAGAAAGAAAGAAAGAAAGAAAGAAAGAAGGAAGGAAGGAAGGAACAGAGGGAGGAAGGAAAAATGATTCTGAAGTATATTCTTTAAATCTTAAGAAGAAAAACAGAATTTATTTCCATTTTACCAACTTCTTTCTCTTTAAGCAAAACTAGTAGACCTTTCCCCCTTGCATTGTATATCCATTTCTTGTTCTGCCTTTTCTTTAACATCAATATTAAAAGTGGACCCAGAGCAAACAGAAGTAATTCCACGATGGAGGCTCTGATGGCCAGCTGACTTTCTCAGCTCTCAGGGAGAGAAGCCAGGTCCCTGAGGACCTCCTGGGATATGCAGGGAGGCAAAGCAGCAACTGAGGCCAAAGTTGACAGCTCACTTCAACTATCTGGATTAGCCACAAATGAAGCATTTTGGTGGGTAGAGGAGCCTTCTCTTCACAAAATATACATGTAGGAATAGACATTTTAATAAAATATTAGGTTGAGCAGACCAATTTCCATTACCAAGAAACTGGCTTTCAAACTTTCAAAATGCTTTGCTATTAAAGCACATACTTCCTCCAACCAGGATGCAAGCCTGACAGTGAACTGCACATGCTTGTGGAAGGATGTGAACAAATGCATGGAGGTCAGGCACTAGGTGGGTGGCAGCAACCTCGTGGAGGTCTCTGGGGAGGGAACGCACTCTCCATCCGGAAAATGCTAGGAAAGACAGGGCTGGGACTCTAATTCAATTTGTGATCTAGAGGCACTTTCAAAGATTTAGCTGCATGCTGTTTTTAATTTTCGAGGTTTTGGCAATTCACTCAGAATTGTACAGAAAACAGATAGGACTCTAGGCTATGAGTGACACCACACAGAGCATTCATTCCTAATGGCCTCAGTGATGCCTGGGGCTTGTCTTGGACAATGCATTAAGCATGACTTATTACACTGTCATTCACATCCTGGAGTTGTCTTTAAAATGTAATTCAACAGATAATTTTCATCTAATTTAAATTATCCTTTGTTTAAGTAGTAAACACTTTATTTAAATGTCATCAAAAAATATGAAAAGACTTTTTCAGTACCCTGACAGATGCTTACTTAGGGACATAAATTATGGTGATCTTGTGCATGAAGAAAACTAGGTATGACTGGTAATAGTTGTAATAATGTGTTATGATTTAATAATTACTTCTCCCTTCATAAAAAGGCTTTAATTAAATAATTTTAAAGGTTCTATTATACATATCTCTGTGTGTTTAGATAGATGATAGATAAATAAGTACGTAGGTAGGTAGGTAGGCAGGTAGGTAGGTAGGTAGGTAGATGGATGAAAGACAAAAGTAAATCGTAAATCTGCTTTTGAAAAAAAGTATTGTCTCACTGGGTTATTACTGGTTAATATAACAGATTGAGGTAATTTTTCTTTGAGAGAAAATGTAAATTCTATATCATTATGAAAGAACATAAGTTTTATTCATTATATACAAGACTTTCTATAAAATATACTTCTATTAAAGTGTTTACCTCTGGAAATGAGTATGGGGAAGAGGTTTCATGTTTTTCTTTATATGCTTCTTTATATATTTCTTTATTTACTTCTTTAATTTGACTTTTTTGTCCCAACCATGTATTTGAAAATGGCGTTGTGTGTTTTGAAATGAAAATGGTATTTTGAAAATAATATTGTTTATTTCTCTTATAAATTGTGGTCATGTGATAGAGGGGTGAAAGACAGAAAAAGTGAAAAAAATAGAAAAAAAAGAGAAAATACAAAGTAAAAATAAGGTTGATAGTGATTGTTTGAGCAACTTTAGAGAATAACTTTTCAAGTACTCTAAAAAATTTGGACATGTTTCGCTATTCATTGTTCCTAACAATTATTTAAACTTAATTTCTGTATAACCACTACTGGGCTACTTTAGTTTTAGTCATTTTGTCCAGCTGTCTAAAAAAATTCATAATTCATGTTGTTCTTTTCCTTAATTGAATTTAAAAGTAGGATTGGTGGAGCAAGAGATTCAAAATGGCATAGAAGGTAGAGGCCGTGCACGCCTCCTCTAGTGACCACACCAAAATTATAACAAACTACACAGAAACCAGTAAGTGGACTCACCAGAGGTCTGCTGGACAGAAGCCCTACAACTAGGTCACCTCAAATAACAGGTCACCTCAAAACAATAGGAGGGGCGGAAATGCGAAATGGCCCAGTCCCACAACCATGTGTGGTGGTGGATAATCTGGGTTCCAGAGCCACCTCCCCCACACGAGGAGTGAAGGGTCCAGGCCCCACTCTGGACTCCCCAGCTCAGGATTCCAGTGCCAGAAAGGAAAGTCCCCACAACCTCTGGCTGTGAAAACCAGCAGAGCATGTGGCTGAGTGAGATGCAGCTGCGGAAATCGGAGACCTTCCTCTTAAAGGGCCCGCACCCGGCCTTACTCACTGACAGACTTGCTCCCTCTGAGCTCCAGGGCAGCTGCTTGAGGGGCTCGAGGGACATACGGAGAGGCACGGAGCTGTCGAGCTTCAGGGCGAGGGCTGAAAGGGCGGCTGGCTCCCAGACAGAGGTGCAGGCAGAAGCCAGTGTTCCTTTGTTGAGACTTCTACTTCCTAGCCTGAAGACACAGGCACCATCAACATAAATAACACAGGTCGTTCTGCCCAGGGGATTCCCTGAGACTTCACCTCTCATAACTGGTTGGCCTACCTAAGCCACTTTCAGTGATTTATTCTATACAAATGATCTGTCTTGGCTCCTGTTGTGAACTTTCATAAAATCTCTCAAAGGCTCACAAAACCCAAAGAGGCAGCATCTGGCCTCAGCATGCCTTGTACCTCTTGCTGAGCAGCCCCAAGCTCCACACCAGTGGCAGCCAGCAAGTTTCTGACTTGGCCCCTCGAGGCACTTATAAGCCCAGCATGAGTGGCAGCTATATGTGGATTGCTTGGTGACTCTTACCAGGTGACCCTAGAGGTGCACAGGCTGCAGCTGAACTTAGCCTGCAGCTGGAGCCCTCCCAAGTCTGTGCCAAGGGGCCCCAGAGCACATCTGCTGCATAAAGCCACTCTAAGATAGGGAGACTTAGGAGCCCTACCTAATACATAGGAACAGACACAAGGAGGTAGCCAAAATAGAGAGACAAAGAAGCATGTTCCACATGAAAAAAAAACAGAACTAAGTTTCAGAAAAAGAATTCACCAAAATGGAGATAAACAATATATCAGATGCAGAGTTTGAAACACTGATTATAAGTATGCTCAAGGAACTTCAGGGAAGAGTAGATGAACTCAGCGGAAAAAAAAAAACAAAACATAAAAATGGAGATAGAAAACATAATAGGGAATCAGAAATGAAGAATGCAATATCTGAGATGAAGAGAGTGGATGAAGTAGATGATTGAATCAGCAATGTAGAGGATGGGGTAGCAGAGGACACCCAATCAGAACGACAAGAAAAAAAATCCAAAAAAATATAGTTTAAGAAACCTCTGGAACAACGTCAGGCATAACATTTGCATCATAGGGGTACCAGAAGGAGAAGAGCGAGAGCAAGAAATTGAAAATCTATTTGAAGAATTAACGACGGAAAACTTTTCTAACCTGGTGAAGGAAACAGACATACAACTCCAGGAAGTTCAGAGAGTCCCAAAAAGGCTCACGCCAAGACACATCATAATTAAAATGCCGAAGGTTAAATTCAAAGAGAAGATCTTAAAAGCACCAAGAGAAAAGCAATTAGTTTCCTACAAGGGAACACCCATAGGACTGTCAGCTAATTTCTCAAGAGAAACTTTATAGGCCAGAAGGGCTTGACACAAAATAATCAAAGTGATGAAAACCCAGGAACAACAAACCAAGAATATTATACCCAGCAAAATTATCATTTAGAATTGAAAGACAGATAAAGAGCTTCCCAAACAAGAAGAAGCTAAAGGAGTTCATCACCATCTAGTCAGTACTACAGGAAATGTTGGAGGGACTTCTTTAAGAAGAAAAAAATAAATATGTACCAACGTCTAAATAAAGAATGGCAATAACTACATATCTTATCAACAAGTACTTCAAATGAAAAAGAAGTAAGTGCTCCAGTCAAAAGATAGGGTTACTGAATGGAGAAGAAAACAAGACCTTTATATATGCTGCTTACAAGAGATCACTTCAGATTAAAAGATACACAGAGACTAAAAGTTAGGGGATGGAAAAATATATTTCTTGATGGACCTAGAGGGTAGTGTGCTGAGTGGAATGAGTCAGATAGAGAAAGAAAAACAACATATGATTGCATGTGTATGTGGAATCTAAAAGAACAAAATAAACAAACAAACAAACAAAAACAGAAACAAACTCATAGATACAGAGAACATTTTGAGGGTTACCAGATGGTAGAGGGATTGGGGGCGGGGGAGGGTCAGTGAAAAAAAGGGAAGAGATTAAGAAGTACAAATTGGTAGTTACAAAATAGTCATGGAGATTGAAAGTATAACATAAAAGATATAGCCAAAACTATTACAATAGCTATGTATGGTTGTCAGAGAGGCACTAGATTTATTGGAGTGATCAGTTTGTAAGTTATATAGATGTCTAATCACTATACTATACACCTAAAACTAATATAGTATTGTATGCTAACTATAACTGAAAAATAAAAAATTATTATTAATTTTTAAAAAGTAGGATTGGTGTGTACAGAATTCTGAGCTCATTGAATTATAGTCTAAAATTGTTCAGGAGGATGTGAAACTAGAGCTGCTGGAACCATCTTGCTGCCATCAGAGGTTTGCAAATGAAGCCAACATGGCTTCATCATTTGCTGACATCATTTAATACTGTGAATCAACTCAGAATGGATATTTCCATTATTTAAATCAATTACTACCACTCTTCTTTTATGTGTATGTTTAAGTAAATAAATAGTTCAGTTATCCTGTTGCCAAAAAGAAAATGCCTTGAATTGCTGACTTTGAGATGAATGGTGTTCCTTGCAAAGTTAAAATGTCCAGACATCCTCCAAGCACTACCACTTTTCTCCCCTCAGGAACAACCTTGTGTTGCCTTCTTGGTCTCTCTCTCTGAATGAGTCATCTCTACCTCTAACTCTCAGTGCATTTGACCACCCCCACTCTTTTTCTTTGTGAACATAGAAAAGGAGCTTAAAAAAGATCATAAGCTTGTCTTGAGGCCATCATGAAAGAGATGATAAATACTTTACATTCATGTCACTCCTACCTGTTCCTGTAGCAGAAATTACTAACAAATCACAACTTTCTTCTCCATCTAACCTAGAAATTCTTAATTTAGTGTTCCAAGAAGCCATTGCAAATTAATCACAGGAAACATGAAAAAATAACTTATTTTCTGACCTTCGTTTGATTTGGATTTCCACCACATGGTGCTTCAGACACTCAATCCTCAGCTTAGTAGTTTACTCTTTGTGACTGAACCTAAGACCTTGACTGTGTGACTCACTCTACTACTACCTCCAACCTTCCATTTCTCAAGAAGAGTTTTCTTGATTTGACTTCTGGAATGTACCAGCTCCTTTCCCTCACTAGCCCTAGGAAATCTTGTTCTCATGTTGCCCTACTCATCAGAGTTGACATATTATTAAGGCTATGTGGTCTGTATGTATTCCAACCTTGTTCTAGCATGTCTCTTTTACTGGATTAAAATAGGAAAGGACACTTTACAGTTCCCTGACAGCTAGCATTTTAGATGAGATTTAGCTTCTGCAAATTAGATGTGCTCATGCAAGACTTGAATTTAGAATGGAGTTAGGTGGGGGCAGAGGCAGGGCACAGGCCTCCAAATGCTGGTGTGCATTGTAGCCTAGCTGTGTGGTTCTGGTGTCAGCTGCTCCAGAGGAGGGTTTCCTGTTCTGCTGGTGGCTTTCTGATGTGGCAGGACCAATGGCTTCCCTGGCACTCACTGCTGAAATTTGGCCTCAGCATAGAGCCTGATACCTCCCTCCTTCCAATGCCTCTTTCAGTCATCTAATCTCTATAATAAATTCCTTTCTGCTTAAACTATAACTGAACACGATGGATGCAAGTTGCAGTCATAGGGTACTTTCCAATCATCTTCCCTTGGTTCTTCTATCTGATCTAGCTCCACTCTCAAATATTGTGCTAAAAAGAGTGAAAATGCTGGGCCACACCAGAGAGTCTAGTTACCACAGATAAGAAATGAACTATGGCAAGTCTTTAGCCGACATTAGCTGAAAGATACATTTAATATAGGAGAATATAGAAGGCTATTTAAATAACTTATTTTGATTACTGAAGAGAATTAATTGTTTCTTTTCACAATGAGAGGACTCATCTACAACATGGAGAGAAAATTATAATGATAATTGTAACCTTGAAGAGCCAAGGAATATTTTTCATACTTGCTAAATATTTATGTTAAGAATTTTTTTTTCCACTGTATCCTTACCAAAATATAATCATTGCTACTCACCATATCTAAAAGACACACTGTCGGTATTAAAAAGATTATCCTTAGAGGTTCTCAAAGACAATGTTCTCAACTCCATAAGAGAATTTCAGCATAATAAATAGCCATGGGTATGAAGGCAATGTTTAATGTGGAATAAGATGCTTTTCTTCTGATAAAAATAAAAAGAGGATAGAAAGAGAGAGAGAAAAAAAAGAGTACCTTTACAGTGGAGAAACCTGATGAACACTAACTACCCCATGCCAGACGGTCGAGGTCAACATCAACAGTGATCATCCATGTTTGTAGTATCTACCCTTGATATAATGTGATGAGAATGGCACTTTACCTTCCTCCCCAAAAACCCATAATCCCATTTTAATCCTAAAAACAACATCAGACAAATCCCGATAGAGGGAGTATTCTACAAAACAGATCAGTACTCAAAACTGTCCAGGTCATGAAAATCAGGGAAAGTCAGAGAAATTGTTGCAGCCAGGAGGAGCCTAAGAAGACATGACAATTAATGTAATATCACAGTACCTTGATGGGATCCTAGAATAGAAAAAAAATATTAACTTAAAAATAATGGAATCAGAATGAAGTGTAGATTTTAGTTAATAATAATGTATCAACTTTGGTTCATTATTTGTGAAAAATATACTAATGTAAAATGTTAATAATGTTGGAAACTAGGCATAAGGTTTATGAAACTATGTACTATCCTTCCAGTAATTCTGTAAATCTAAAACTTTATAAATAAAAAGTTCATTGAGGAAAAAAAGACACTTGCAGCTATTTTCATAAAAGGAAACTAACCAAAAACACCAGGATAACCCAGTGCCTGTACATCCAAACTCTGTGTAACTATTATTCTTCATTTAATTGTTATAACAAAAGCAAGCTTGAAGATGCCTCAAAAGTTTCCTGTATTTCAGTGAGTTTGTAAGTGGAAATCGAACTTTAAAACATCAAGTGAGTTAAAAAGCAAAAAAGTAATTTCATTGCTCATTAATTCTGAATGCACAAGTAATTTAGTGATGATAGTAATTTTTGTCTACATTCATATCTATCAATAATGTTCCTTTATTTCAATTACTGTCACTAGGCTTGAAATAGAAACGTGTAGTTTTAATGAATGAGATAGCTATATTTAAGGGGTGAGATCACAGTATCACTTCTGCTTATGAACACTCAATAGAAGCTGGAAGGATCATAAAAAGGTTTTTTTACCCATGGACACCTTTTAACCCATTTCCCTTTTGCCCCGAGAATATTGCTGGTGGCTGTGGCTGCAGTATTTACTCAGAGATAATTTGCAAATTATAGTCCTAAACTTACTCCCAAAGTTTGCCATGAAATAGCTTGCTTTTATTATTATTTTTGCATTGCTCTTGTATATTGATAGTATTTGGACACAAGTGACATCATTCTATTTATAACATTCTGTTTTTAGTAGTGGCATTTCCACTTACAAAACACAGTAATTCTCGATTGCTGAAAATGTCAAATACTAGAAAATGTAGTATTCCTATGCCTGATGTTAAATTAATGCTGCACTTTTTTTTCTAAACAGGAAAAAGGTTAAAAACTTGGACAAGAAATTAATCTTAACACTAAAATGAGACCCGTGCAGATATTATGCTTTCTCATGCAGAACTCATACACACATTCTGGATCTCCACCTTATTAATCATAAAACACCAGAATTTTTATCATCTCAATCTCTCTCCAACTCACTAGGCTTACACTGACTGAGATTCACATATCTCTAAGTGGTTATAGTCTTACATGTCAAGAAATTAAAAAGAATAATATTATTTTTAACCCACCTGAGAAAAATAAAATTCCAGTCAGCAAAAGCACAATGGAGAGACAGCTGGAATTCTTTCCAGAAACTCTAGTTGAAAAAATACATTTGAAGGTAAGATCAGTCTGCAGCTGTTGGCTGAACCCTGCCTGAAATAGGATCAACTTGAGTAAAAACCCCGAAAGTCTACTTGGAATAAGAAAAGAAAGAGTCGGAGAGAAAAAGCTATTAATTTAATTCCTTCTCTATCTAGCATGGCGTGCTGGGCATGTTAGGTTCACTATCCCACAAGAAATATAAAGCAGGTAACCTTTACCCCTTAGGAAACAGGCTTACAGAGGACGGGAGCCAACAGCTCATAAGGGGAAAGCCAAGAATCAAGCATGGGCCCATCTGAGTCCAGTCTGTGAACCTGAAGCAGCAACATCCCTGCTTTGTTGTTATCCACTGTGTTATGGCCAGAGCATAGGTGCTCAATAACTATTATTGGATGAGAAAGATTTCTGCATCTGTTTAAAAGGTACTTTTTCTATCAAAGACTTGGAAATCTTTTCATTTTTAATTTTTTTTTTTTTTTTTTGCTTATATATTGAGTTGCTTATATATATTGGATATTAACCCCTTATTAGATAAATGTAGGTGCTCATATTATTGGATGAGAAAGATTTCTGCATCTGTTTAAAAGGTACTTTTTCTATCAAAGACTTGGAAATCTTTTCATTTTTAATTTTTTTTTTTTTTTTTGCTGCCAATGCGGGATAATGTCAACAGGTACTGACAAGTAAACAGCAGTCTGCATTTCCATCTTTACCATTTCTCCTGGCCCCAAACTCCTGCTCAGAAGTCTATAGCAGGCTTTCTGGTGACCTGAACGAGGTTGAGCAACGGACTTCTTCCCCCGATTTTTATTGAAAGGCAGCGAGCAAGTCATAGTTGGTAATTACCTCCAGGTAATTGCACAATGTCTGCGTGTGCCTTGCAAACCTGGTCACAAGCCGTGTAGGTACGTGTGGAATGAAGTCTTTACATGATGGGATCTGTCATTGCCTGCATGATTCCTGCCACGCTAAAGGGAGTGATTGGAAGATAACTGGATGTGCCATGCCAGGGTTTTGTTTTGTGATCACACATGGACACATCCCTCAGAGAGTTAGACCCTAAGGATTTTAAAAGGCCTAGGTATTTGCATATCAAACACTTTATTTGTTTTACACTTTTCGAATAAATCTACAGATAGAGCACAGTAGATTCTATTGTATTTCTAAAGGAGATCATGGGTGTTAACCATAACCGTGTGAAATTAAAAGTACTCTGAAAAGCTGAGAGGGGAGCAGAGGCGAAGGGAAGGGTGGAAAGAAGTGGGACAAGGCCGTGTGGCTTTCCACGAAGCCTTTCTGTTCTGCTGGAATGATTTAAACCAGATGCATATACTATTGTGACAAATTTAAGTAATATATTAAGGAGATGAAACAAATCATTCATACCCACCCGGATTCCCACAGCAAGAGACAGAAAGCAACCTGGGCCTTTTGAGTCTGTGGACTGACTGTATTTCAAGACTTCCTCTGGATATGAAATGCTTTGTGTTTCTTGAAGATAGATGCTATATAAACATCCATTATATTTTCTCTTACTCTTTTTTATTTAAGATTGAAGTCACCAGTTACTTAACAACCTGTTTCAGAAAGTTTTAAAAAATAAGAACAGATTTTCATCAAGAGAGCACATTTGAAGAGGTGACCAGGCATCAGTCAGCCCTTAGAGTTCAGGACTGGCAGGAGCCAGCTTGGAGAAGGCCTGTCTCTCCATAACCAGTTCTGGTCCGGACTATGGGAGGCAGCGTGGCTTATTGCACCCGGCGCCCAGGACCTTCTAGTCTTGGAGAGTAGAGCTGTCAGGGTCAGTTCCTACACTGACAGAGTAGGTCCAGACAGGTCCAGGTGGGATGAGTTGAGGATGCCCCTCACCAAAGGTCAGGCAGCCCCTGGACCTTCCACTAAAAGTTCTTGGCAGCAGCCTCGAGCTGTCAGGCTTCCTTCTTGGGGGTCGCGGTGGGGTTAGTGGACAGATGAAGGCACCCTGAGCCAGACTGCTGGTGACAGGTCTCCTGGGAAAGTGGTCTCAGCAGCCCCCTGGCAGGGCAAGAGAAGGAAATCGTAACCCTGCTTTTCTGGGTAATTTTCCTTTTTTCCTGCAGGTAAGTACCAAGGAGACCACTGAGACTGTTAGAACCCCACATGTTGTTTCTCCGAGAGGTATTCCAACCCCAGAAGAATGGAAACTGTCCATGTTCCTGAGGAGGTCTTTTCAGGTACCACGTGGAAGGTAAAAAGCCTGAATTTTTTCCCAAATAAACTAAAAGTGCCCTAACTAATTTGTTTTTAAAAGCATCCTTTAATACTCACAACCTTTATTATTTAAAAAAAAAAAAAAAGACTTCTATAATATTACTTTTCTTTAAGGTTTATAAACCCAGCATTCAAGATCCAGTTTCTTTTTCTTGTAGAGCTTTGCCTGAAATGAAGAGTGTGCTGCTCCAAGGTAACTCTGTGGCTCAAACTGCCTGTATTCAGTCAGCTATAGGATTAATTACTCTTTAAAGTGAAAAATCTTTATTTAAAGAGAGTTATGTAAACTAATACTAAAGGCTACTTTATTTCAAAAGATTAAGCTTTCTGCAAAAAAATGTAAAGAAACCATGCATTCACTCATTCATTCATTCATTATTCAAAGAATGTGTATGCTGTGCCACTCTATGGCAGGCCTATTCTCAGCCTGGAGGCATAGTAATGAACAACATAGAAAAAAATTCCTACCTCTTGGGACCTATGTTCTCATCGTCTTGTGGCAGAATACAGACAATAAATACGCGAACAAGTAAGGCATAAACAATGTTAGATGGTGACAATGGAGGAGAAAATGAAGCAGGGAAAGGATAAGGAATGTGCGGGGAGGGGTTGCAAATCTAAATAGGGCGGTTGGGGAAGTCCTCCCTGAGAGGACAGCATGTGAGCCAAGACTTGGAAGTGGGGCGGGCACAAGCATGCGCACATCCACGGGAGGAGCAGCTGGAAAGCCAGAGTAACTGGAGCACGGAGTGACAAAGGCAGAAAGGTGGTGGGCAGGAGCGGTAATACGGCAGGGAGGAGAGTGTAGACATTGTACAGGGTCCGCAGGCCCTTATTAAAGATAATCCTTTTCTCTGAGCAAGATGAGAAGCTGGTCAAAGGTGGTCTGGCACAGAAGTGACACAGTCTGTTTTAGCATTAAAAGCATTACTTTGGCAGCTGTTTGAGAACAGACTGGGGCAGGGCTGGTTTAGTGCAAAGCAGAGAAATTAGCTAATAGGGTATTGCAATAATTCAAGTTGGTAATAAGTAGTAGGTAAAGTCTGTATTTTGAAGATAGACTCAATAGGATTTGCTGACAGATTAAATATATGATATGAATGGAAGGAAAGAATCAAGGATGATGTTAAGTTTTTGGATCTAAGTGTCTTTACTAGTCTGCTCTGGCTGCCATAACTAAATATCACAGACTGGGAAGCTTAAACAACAGAAATCTACTTCTCAAAGTTCTGGAGGCTGGAAGTCCAAGATCAAGGTGGCAAGAGCATTGGTTTCTGATGAGAGCTCTCTTCATGGCTTGCAGGTGTCTATTTACTCACTGTGTCCTCACATGCTGGAGAGAGATCTCCTTTTTTTCTATAATGACAACAGAGGCTCCATCCTTATAACCTCATTTAACCTTAATCACCCCCTTAAGGCCCTGTCTCCAATATAGTCACATGGAAGGTTAGGGCTAAACATATGAACTTGGAGGTGGTGGAACACAATTCAGTCCAAAGCAACAACTGAAGGGATAGAGTTGTATTTACTGAAACGAGAAGTCATGTGATAGTGAGTTCTGGGAGAGGAGCAAAAGTTGGAGGCTTGAGATGTCTGTTCAACTAGGCAGTTAATCATAAAGTGTGGAATTAAGGGGGCAGGTCCTAACTGGAGATATGAAAGTGGGATCTATCACTGTATAGGTAGCCGGGAGACTGAACAAGATCACCAGAAGAGAGGAGAGCCAATGACTAGCCCTAAGCATCCCCATGAGCAGAGTTTGGCAGTAAAGAGGAAAAGCGTAGGAAACTCAAAAGAAGGGACAGGAGGAAAGCCATGGAGTATGGTGTCCTCAAAGCAAATAGAAACACTTGTGTGATGAAGAGGAAGAAATTGACTGTGCCAAGAGCTACAGACAGATCAAGAAAGAGAAGACTAAGAATTGAGTGTTAGATGTAGCCCATGAAGGTCACTGGGGACCTTGGCAATGGTGGTCTTCATGGGGCAAAGCCTGGCTGAGGCATGCTCAGGAGAGAAGGGTAGGGAGCACATTGACAATAGCGTATGTGCCCTTACCCTAAGCTGTGCAGGAGAGAAATGATGCAGTAACCAAAGAGGCTTGTGGACCAAAGTGAGATTCTTTTCTGGGGTAAAAAAATTGCATTGCATTTCTATGTTAACAATTTTTCATTTTCTCACTAGCCGATTGCCGATCAAACCAGAACTCTTCTTGATTTAAAGACAGCTCTTCTCTCCTTTCACCTACAATACCCGGTCTTATTCTAACCCGAGCTTTGCAACTGAAGCCCCCATCCCAGTTATAGCTTTTCTCTCTTGTGCTACCACTCCTTCTAAATGATGACGAACCTTCATGGAGTGCTATCTGCCAAACTCAGCTTCTGCTAATTGATTTAATCCTCACAACAACCCTATAGAATTGTAATACTCTTGTTCTTCAGTTATAGGTGCTGAAGCTGAGCACAGAGAATTTAGGTAATTATCTAAGTTTGTGCAGAAGGAGCTGGAACTCAGCCCAAAAAGGCAGTTTCTGAAGCTCATGGTGTTACTCTTTACTGACTCAGAGAAAAGAAACAGGCTTTATTTTTCAGACCCTTCTCTCACTCCTCTTCTCCAGCCCCTTCCACCCATGTCCGCATATCTTAGTGTCTCCCAACCATATCTCCACACCAGCATTATGTGCCATTGTGACTGTTGTCCATTCCGGTATATACTGTTGCTCATCCATTTTGGAGAAAGAGGCCTGAATCACAGCCATCTGAGCCCTTTCCATTGCATTCTCTTCACTGGGTAGTATGAATGAGTAAAATTGAATTTAATTTTTCCCTTATGATCCAGTAATATTTATATCTTCTTTTAATACAAAGAATCCAGTTATAAAAATTTCACTAAATGCCGGACATGTTTTTTTTAAAGGCCAGTCTTTCCTTCAGGGAAAAGCATTTTCAAACAGTACAGTGGACAACTTGTAAGGAGCTTATTATTTGACCGACTTCAGAGGTACTTCCAGTCTAGTGCAAACCTGGCCCTGAACACAGGCAGATGCGCATTCCCCCTTCTCTCCTCACACAAGGGCACTTGCTCCAACACTGCCACTGAAGGCTGGGGCACAGTTGCTGGTGTCATCAGTCAGCATCCGGGAAAATAGGATTCTGAGAGATGATGAGGCATGCTGGACATGTAAACAGCCATTTTCCTGTCTCTGGCTTGATTCTTTTTCCTCTGAGTAATTCCCACCTTTTGTTCTTTGTGGTTTGTAATGCTGTTCTTTTTCTCTCTCAGATGTCCCAGTTGACAAATCATGAAATGTTTGTTGGCGTTGATTCCAACATCATTCAGCCCTCTCCAGTTTTATTAATGAGCAGTCAGCAAGGACCTCTTGGTCCATCCTGTCATGTACCAGAATCAGGGAGGGAGCAGCATGAAGGACTTTGAGGAGAACAAATATCTAGGTTAAGGTGTCCGTAGACCACCCACCTCAGACTTGCCCAGGGTGATTCCTGATTTCATTGTGGTTCAGAATCTCAGTTCTGAAAAGCTTCTTGGGTAATTCTGATACACACAGAAGATAGAGGACCAGTCATCTAGGATCTGCTCAAGGAGAAGTAAGAGAAAGGCTGGCCCTCCTAGGAGTCTCCTGTCTCCAGGGGCTGTCAAAATAAAAGCAAGGGAATTCCAGAAAGGAAGAAGGAAAAGCAAAAGAAGAGATATCTGTTCTTCCTTTCCAGTCATGCACTGCCCCTTCCCAAATCTCTGGTCGTGTACTATAAGGGTGTACGAAGCATGTGCATTTTTACACTCCATCATGGATAGCAAAGAACACATATTTAATCTCAGAGCATAAAAAGTTTAGAAATTATCTAGCCCAATTAGTTACCTCAAGTCTTTCATGTAATAAGGTACAATGTAAATAAACACTAAAATTTAATCTGGCTCAATTCTCTGCCATTTAACCTATGAGGACTCTGAGGCCCAGGCAGTTTATGTCACTTGTTCAGTCACCAAGCCAGCTAGTGGTAGAATCAGGCCTAGATCTAGACTCCTGTCTTCAGAGATTTCTCTGATGTCCCAAATCCAAACAAATTCAATAGGGAGCTGCACACTGATTCTTGAAGCTCTCAGAGATTGTTGCACACAGCTGGGGTCACTCCAGGGCCACGGTGGTTTGCACGTCCAGCTCACTGAGAGGAGAGAGAGAGAAGAGAGAGAGGGGGGGAAAGAGAGAGAGAACCATTTATTGAGTCTATCACATTATATTATCTCATTATCTCAAGTGCTTAGCATATATTTTCTCAATTTTCACCCAAGCCCTGCAAAATTTTGTCATTTCCATTTTGTCATTTTCATTTTACACACAAGGGAGTTGAAGCTAAGAGGTGAAGCAACAAGGTCAAGATCACACATTAATTAGTGGGAAAGCTAAGTTTCTCTCATTCCAAGCCTGTGTTGACTTACACACGCTGCTGGCCCCCTACATCCGAATTCACTCAAGACTGAACATGGTATTGCCAAGTGCAAACCTATTCATTTCCGTGGGAGATATGCATGACAGTACTTGTTTTAACCAGTCTTCACAGTCTCTACCCAAAGGGAAAACTCACTTAGAAACCCAAATTAAGATAAGAAAGTTACTTGCTGAATATAAAGACAGAACGAGGGAAATCTGATATCCTTGAAGGATAACCTTCTCAGGGCAGCAGCCTGGTACAACAGCAGCCTCTGTTGTTGGGATGGCCCCTCCGGCCCAGCCAGCTGGAGGACTTGTGTGAGCCTGCTGGACACCTACTCATGCATAGCTGGAGTCGCCTGCAAGCTCTTGTCCTAACTCCTGCTCCACTGTGACCACATTTCCCAGTTGTCATTCAGTTTCCTTGCCCAGTTACATTTTAAACATGTCACAACTCATGGCTTATTTGGCATTGGGTACAGTTTAGGTTACTCGTTTCTCAGTGGAATTTAGGGAGCCTCCATGCACAGCTCCAGACTAGAGTGAGGAGGCACTGTCTCTGGGAAATGGTGAGCTTTTTAAGTCTCTTTTACAGTAAGTGCATCCGAGTCCATCTCGACGATTTGGACCTTGCTTGGCTGGCTCCCATGGCCAACGAGAAATCTAATTTCTTTCAGTCTGTAGTAGCCACTGTTTACTCCTAACATCATTGTTTTGTTTTTGTTTTTTTGGGTTTACTTGTCATGTGCTCATGTGAAATCAAACTATACAAAGGTGTTTTGTGAGAAGACACTCTCCTCCCACTTGACCTCCTGACCTCTAATTCTCAGTTGAGGGTATGCCCTGTGCACTACAGTCACAAATGCTAGCAGAAATGTTTTCCTAACCCTCTGCTTCCTAAGCTGACTGTCTGAGAAGCTGCGGGCTTCGAGGCCCAAAGCCATGGTGCTCCTCAGTTGTATAGGAGGCAGTTGTGAGTGCCTTGTAGAAAACTGTGTGCCTATCAGCGCACTGAAGGAAGGCTGAAAGTGGCATCGATCCCAGACTAACGGTCAGGTGATCCTTTCACATTACCTTCCCAATGAATCATGAGAAAGATCATTTCAGACAAAAGCTGTAGTGCTCATCTTTGTCACAAGGTGATTTTTAAAATTGAACAGAGCTTTTACCATTTCTCTCATAGGTGATTGCTTTCCTAAAGCGTCCATTCTCTTGAACCGAGTCCCCCCTGAGAGGCAGAGTCAGCCATCCTCAGGAAACATGGGATGTTGGCAGAGGGGTCCGCCACTGCTGCCCCTATCTCTCTTGGCATACAGACTCTTCCCTCTTCCTGACCCGACCAGACACTGACATTCCATCCTGAAGGACACCTGAAGGAGAACTGTATTCTGTACACGTATACCCAGAATGTGTGAACATCAGACATGTTGTCAATGAATTGTTGCTGTAATATGAATTTTAATGTTTCCAACTTTAATTCATTTTATACTTTTTCTCACCATTAAGGTTTTAGCTAACAAAGTGAACAATCAAATCCTCTCCCAGTTGAAAGTCACCACAAACTTCAATAACACTGCCTCCACCGCTAGTTAACCACATGATGACCATGACACCAGAAGGAAGATGTGTGAGGACAAGTTGGCCTCCTCACACCCTTCAAACTGCACAAGCCTACATGTCTGGTCTACTCATGAGGCCAACCCTGCTTACAAACCTGGGAAAACACAGACATCAGAATAAATGACCAATGTTATAAAAAAATGTTTTAATTTACTGTCACTCTGAAATTGTTTTTCAAGATCTAAGACCTGGGGATGGTGATAATTAAAGGTGGTAAAAAGGAAAAGGAAAACCAAAACTAAACAGACACTCCATAAACACATCTATATGACAACAGACTCAGCTAAGAAGAGACTGAAGCCTTGGTCCTTTGCCAGGAAAATGTGACTGAGACATAACCCGAGCTGGAGGGGGCAGGGGGTGCAGTGGCCAACAACTCCCTGCAGGCCCTCACACGCATGTCTATATTACGTTGCTCCATTAGGTAGATTGAGGCATCACATTGATACTTCCCACATATATTTACCAAGTGTCAGCTATGGGCTAGGTACTATTCTAGAATTTTGGGATGCATCAGTGAATAGAACAAGGACTCCTGCCATTAAGGAATGTGCATTCAAGTGAGAAGAGGAGATAAACAATAACTATAATAAATAGGCAAATTCCATAGTGTTCTAAAGGTGATAAGGGCTGTAGAAAGAGAAGGAGGGGAGTAAGATAGGAGGTTCAGCACTGTTTCCGGGAAAGGGTTTGTGGGCAGTGTGGTTGGCCATCTTAAACGGTGTATTTAGAATGGGCCTCACTGAGAATGTGACATTTAAGCAAACACTGAAGGAGTTGAAGGAATTTATCAAATTAATATCCTGGAAAGGCTACAGCTAAGACTTGGAGGCAGGAGCGTGCCCAGAAGAGCAAAGGATGAGAGAGGTGACTGTGGCTGGAGCAGAGTGGTGGAAGGGAGTGTGGTAGAAGAGGAGAGGGAGGCACAAAGTATGGGCCTGGCTGGCCATTGTCAGGACCTTGGCTTTTGCTCGGAGTGAGGTGCAGCCCTGGTGGGGCAGGAACAGGACAGGGACGTGGTCTGACTCGTGCTTAAAGGGGACACTGTACGCTGGTTGGAAACTGGACTGAAAGGGGACCATGGCAAGGCAGGCGGACCAGAGAGAATGATGCATGACATCAGTGCCTCACTCCAGGATGGCAGGGGAAGTGAGCGGAGGTAAATTTGTGAGTACAAGTACTGTGAAGGTGGAGTTGACAGCCCTTCCTAGTGGATTCGGATGTAAAATACGAGATGACATGAGGAGTCAGAAATGATTCTAAAGGTTTTGGCCTAAGCAAGTGGAAGTATGGAGCTGCCATTCATTTAGGCCAACCAAAGTGTCAGAAATTATTCATGTGGGATTGTCTATATCCTTTAGAAACAAAAGGATGCAAGCCTCCTAAAAGTACTTATAACCTGAATTTGCCCGAATCATCATAAAACAGTATACATAGTATGAACCAATATCACATGCATCTAGCAAACTTCCAGGACTCAAGTAGAAATCTAGAGATCATTCCTAGCTCTTGAAAGTGTATACTAAGAATATATGGTTTTTGATGAAGTAATTTCCAGAAATTCCCCTTCCACCCAAACCTGGTCATGGAAGCTAATAAATGAGCAAGAAATAAAACATTACATTAAGAATATTCTCCAGTATTTGAAGCTACATATAAACAGAAACAATCATCTTTTTTTAATTAAATTTATTTGGGTGCTCATCACCCAAAGTCTAGTCTCCTTCTGTCACCACATATTTGAGCTCCTTTACCGTCTTCAATCTTTTCTCACCCACTTCCCCTCTGGTAACCACCATTCTGTTCTCTGTGTCTAAGAGTTTGTTTTGTTTGTTCCTTTGTTGCTTTCTGTTTTATATCCCACATATGACTAAAATCACATGGCCCTTGTCTTTTTCCATCTGACTTATTTCGCTTAGCATGATACCCTCAAGATGCATCCATGTTGCCACAAATGGCAATATTTCTTCCTTTCTTATGACTGAGTAGCATTTCATTGTGTATATATATGACATCTTTCTCCAATTATCCACTGAAAGGCATTTAGGTTGTTTAATATCTTAAGTACTGTGAATAATTTTCCAATGAAATAGGGGTACATATATCTTTACAAGTAAATGTTTTCAAATTTTTCAAATAGATACCCAGGAGAGGGATTGCTCAGTTTTATGATACCTCTATGCCTAATTTTTTGAGGAACCTCCATAGTGTTTTCCATAGTGGCTGTACTAACTTACATTCCCACCAGAAGTATATGAGGGTTCCTTTATTCTCCACATCTCCAACATTTATTATTTCTTATCTTATTAATAATAGCTATTCTAACAAGTGTGAAGTGGTATCACATTGTAGTTTTGATTTGCATTTCCCTTACAGCTAGTAAAACTGAGCATCTTTTCATATATTTGTTGGTCATTTGTATGTCTTCCTTGGAAAATATCTATTTAGATCCTCTTCCTAATTTTAAATAGAATCGCTTTTGGTTTGTGTGTTACTGAGTTGTATGAGTTCTTAATGTATTTTGAATATTAGCCCGTTATTGGAGGTATTGTTTGCAAACATCTTCTCCCATTTGGTTGGTTGCCTTTTTTGTTGTTGATGGTTTCTTTTGCTATGCAGAAGCTTTTCTAGTTTAAAGTATCCTCATTCATTTATTTTTGCTTTTGCTTCCCTTGTCTTTGAGGTTAAATTCACAAAAATCTCCTTGAGAACAAGGTACATAAGTTTTGTACCTATGTTTTCTTCTGTGTATTTTATTTTTTCAGGTCTTATATTCAAGTCTTTAATCCATTTTGAGTTAATTTTTGTTTATGGTGTCAACAGCAGTCTAGTTTCATTCTTTAGCATGTGGCTTTCCAATTTTCCCAATACCATTTATTTTTCCATCTTATATTTTTGGCTCTTTGTCAAAAATTAGTTGTCCATATACATGTGGATTCATTTCTGAGCTCCCAATTCTCTTTCGCTGGTCTATGTGTCTATTTTTTTTTTTCGGTTGATACCATATTGTTTTGATTATTGTAGCTTTGTAGAATAATTTGAAGTAAGGGAGTATGATACCTCTGGTTTTGTTCTTTTTTTCCCAGGATTGATTTGGCTATTCAGGGTCACTCATGGTTCTATACAAATTTGATGACTTTTTCTGTTCTATTTTTTTTGAAACACGCTACTGGAATTTTGATAACATTGCATTAAATCTGTATATTGTTTTAGGTATAATGGTCATTTTAACTATGTTGATTCTTCCAATCCATGAATGTGAAATATCTTTTCATATTTTTGTGTCTACTTCAATTTCTTTCAATAATGCCTTAAGGTTTTCACTGTACGGGTCTTTCACATTCTTTGCTAATTTTATTCCTAGATATCGTATCCTTTATGTTGCAATTGTAAATGGGATTGTTTTCTTCATTTCTTTTTCTGATATTTCATTGTTAGTATAAAGGAATGCAACAAATTTCTATACATTGATGTTGTATCCTGCAACTTTACTGTGTTTGTTAATTGTTTCTAATAGTCTTTTGGTGGAGTCTTTAGAGTTTTCTATATATAGAATCATTTCATCTGCATATAGTGACAATTTGACTTCTTCATTCCCAATTTGGATGCCTTTTATTTCTTTCTCTTGCCTGATTGCTCTAGCTAGGACTTCCACTACTATGTTGAATAACAGTGATGAGATTGGGAATCCTTGCCATGTTCCTGACCCTAGAGGAAAAGCTTTCAGTTTTTCACTGTTAAATATATTAGCCAAGGGTTTGCCATATCTTGCTTTTATTTTGTTGAGGCACTTTTCTTCTACATCCATTTCATTGAGTGTTTTAATCATAAATGGATGTCATATCTTGTCAAATAATTTTCCTGCATCTAGTGTTATGATCATATGGTTTTTATCTTTTACTTTGTTAATGTGGTGTATCACATTGATTGACTTGCATAGGTTGAACCATTCTTGCATCACTGGACTGAACCCCACTTGATCATCATGTGTTATTTCCTAATGTGTTGTCGTATTTGATTTGCTAGTATTTTGTTTAGAATTTTCGCATCTATATTCATCAGAGATATTGGCCTGTAATTTTCTTTTTTTGTGTTGTCCTTGCCAGGTTTTGGTATTAGTGTAATGTTGGCCTCATAAAATGAGTGAGGAAGTATATCTTGTTCTTCAATTTTTGGGAAGAGTTTGAGGAGAATAGGTATTAAATCTTCTTTGAATGTTTGGTAGAATTCAAATGTTTGGTAGAATGTTTGGCAGTGAAGCCATCTGGTCCTGGACTTGTTTTTTGGGAGGTTTTTAATGACTGTTTCCATTTTATTACTGTTGATCAGTCTATTTGGATTTTCCAATTCTTCACAATTCCATCTAGAAATGTTATATATTTCTAATCATTTATCCATTTCTACAGGTTTTCAAATTTGGTGGCATATAGCTTTTTATAGTATTCTTGTATAATTGTTTGTATTTCTTTAATGTCCAATGTAATTTCTCCTCTTTCATTTCTGATTTTGTTTATTTCTTTTCTCTTTTTTCCTTAGTGTGTCAATCCAGAGGTTTCTCAGTTCACCTTTTCAAAGAACCAGGTTTTTGTTGCAATAATTTTTTCTGTTAGCTTTTTGTTCTCTATTTTGTTTAACTCTGCTTAATTTTTATTATGTCCTTCCTTCTACTAACTTTGAGCTTTATGTGTTCTTTTTCTAGTTCTGTAAGGTGAAATGTTAAGTTGTTTATTTGAAAATTTTCTTATTTTTTGAGGTATGCCTATAATGCTATAAACTTACCTCTTAATACTGTTTTTGTTTTGCACCCCCCGATTTTTTGATATCTTGTATTTGATATCTTGTATTATCAAAGATACATATCATTTGTCTCTATGTATCTTTTGAGCTCTTATTTCTTCTTTGACCCAGTTGTTTTGTAGCATGTTGTTTAATCTCCATATGATTGTGGTTTTTTTCTGCTTTCTTTTTGCAGTTGATTTCCAATTTTATACTGTTGTGATCAGAAAATATGCTTGGTATGATTTCAGTCTTAAATTTGTTGAGGTTAGTTTTGTGCCCCAACATATGGTCTATCCTTGAGAATGTTCCATGTGCACTAGAGAAGAATGCATATTTTGATATACTGAAATGGAAAGTTCTGTAAAAATCAATTATGCCATTTTCATCTAATGCGTCATCGAAGGCTGATGTTTTATCATTATTATTAATTTTCTGTTTGGGTGATCTATCCATTGCTGTCAATGGGGTATTTTGGTCCCCTATTATACTTGTACTTTTCTCAGTTTTTCCTTTAGCTCTGTTAGTTGTTGCTTTACATATTTTGGTGCTCCTTGATTTGGCGCATATATATTAATGTGTTATGTCTTCTTGATGTATCATTCCCTTTATCATTATAAAACATCCATCTTTGTCTCCTATTTCCTTTTTTATCTTGAAATCTATTTTGTCAGATATAAGTATGGCTACCTCTGCTTTTCTCTGGAGGTCATTTGCATGGAGTTTCATCTTCTATCCCTTCACTTTAAGTCTATATCTGTCTTTGTAGCTGAGATGAGTTTCCCGAAGGCAGAATATAGTTGGGTCTTGTTTTTTAATCCATCCCACTACTCTGTGTCTTTCAGTTGGTTACTTTAGTCAATTTACCTTTAGGGCGATATATGACGACTTACTACAGCCATTTTATCATTTGTTTTCTGTTCACTTGGTGTCTCCATTGTTTCTTTCCCCTTGTGTTTCTGTCTGCTGTTTTAGTTTGATGATATTCTATGACATTTTCTCTTTGTTTCCTCTTTTTTATGTTATGTGTCTCAGCTCTAGATTTTTGTTTGTGGTTTCCCTTAGGTTTATGCAAAAATAAGTTTCATACATACAGAAGTCCTTTTCCCTCTGATTGCATCTTATCATCATTCACTTGTGCAAGTTCAATTTTTTTCTCCTCCTTTTTTTTTGTTGTCACATATTATTTCTTTTTACGCTGTGTGTTCATTTCCAAATTATAGTAGCTATTGTCTTTTTAAATATTTTTACCTCTTTTAAACTTTATGTTATATTTAAGTTTTTAATACTCTATTCTGAACAAGAATTGCATATTCCTGCTTTTATCTGTTTGTCACTACTCACAGTTTTGTATCTTTTTGTCTTTTTGTTTCAAGTAGAAGAGTTCCTTTCAGTATTTCCTGTAATGCATGTCTTGTGGTAAATTTCCTCAGCTTCTGCTTTGGAAAAGCCTTTATTTCTCTTTCGTATCTAAAAGATAACTTTGCTGTATATATTATTCTTGGCTGATGATCTCTCTCAATATTTTGAATGTTTGATTTTATTCTCTCTCTTAGGTTATAAGGTTTCTGCTAAAAAAAAAAAAATCTGATGATAATCTAATTTTCTCTGGCCACCTTGAGGATTCTTTCTTCTTTGTTGACTTTTGACAGCTTTCATATAATATGCCTTGGAGAAGGTCTTTTTGAATTGAAGTTATTTGGTGTTCTGTTGGCTTCTTGGATTCAAGAGTCCAGCTCCTTCTATATGTTTGGGCAGTTCTCATTAGTCATTTGTTTGAATAGGCTCTCTGTTTCTTTCTCCCTCTCTTCTCCTTCTGGTATACCCATTATTCTTATATTGCTCTTTCCTATGGAGTCAGATAGTTCTCGGGGTCTTCTTTTTTTTTATTCTCAATTCTTTCTCTTCTTCCACCTAAGTCATTTCTAGATTTTTATCTTCAATATCACTAATTCTTTCCTCCATCTAATCTGCTTTATTTCCTAAGCTCACTCATTCATTCTTCATCTCATTTACTGAGTTCTTCAGGTCCAAAATTTTGTTTAGTTCTTTTTTATAGTTTCAATCTCTTTGGTAAAGTACTCCTTTTGTTCACTGATTTTATTCTTGAGCTCATTGGACTACCTTTTTAAAATTTCTTGTATCTTGTTGAGTTTTTCAAAACTAAAATCTTAAATTCTCTGTCATTTAAATCACAGTCTTCCATGTTTTTAAGTTTATTCTTGAGATTTTTAATTTTATTTCTGAACCACCTTGTTATCTTGAGTATGCACAGCACTTGACAGATTATTTCTCTGCCTGGGCATTTGAGGGAATAAAGTCTTTTTTAAAAAATACTTGTTACTTTTGATTGCCTAGCCAGTTCATAAGTAGAGGTCTTTCTTTTGTTTTCCAGTAAATAGTGCTAATAGCACCAGTTTTTGTTTTCTCTTACCTGCAATATTGAGACTTCCAGGATCTCTGTGGGGTGGTGTCACCTCAGCCCATTTTCCCCGAGGAGTTTGGTGCCCCTGTACAACCTGGTTGCCTTTGTCTCAGGGCACCACCCACGTAGTAGGATGTTATGAGCAATGGGACCACTGGCCTGTGTGTTCCTAGTGCCTCTTTTCTGTAATCAGAAGCTGCCAACTGTGCAGCACTGTCTGGGATGTCACATTTGTCTCTACCAGGCTACACCATGATGGGTAGGAGAGGGGTGAGCAAGGGAAGTGGTTCATTTGTCTACAATTCAGTTCTTTTCAGTGGGTTCGACCACAGTGAATATAGACAGCTTAGGCTGGAATGTTGCTTCTGCCCTTTCACAATCTTCCAAGTGGGGATTGTAATGCCAACTGGGCCACAAAAGAGTGAAAGGGGGTAGATTCCCACATTTGTGGCTTTGTTTTCCTGGTGATTGTGGCTGGTCATCTGCCCCCTCCCCTTTGTCCCACTTCTCTTCCCCTGATCCTGGGCTCAACCTCGATGTGTACTGGCCACTCGGGCCAGATTGCTTCTCCTGCCCTTCCAGTCTGCTCAGCGAGGGTTGCACCCGACCCTTCTCTATCTGTTGACCACTAGGGCCCCAGTGAGCACTGCACTGAGGCTCTCATCTTTGTTCTTACACTTGTCCTGTCCCACCACACTCTCTCCTCCCCCCAGTTCTCTCTGATATGCCTGCTATCAGATGTCCCAATGTGCCAATCTCTCAGATGTGTTTGTACGTTGATCAGGGAATCCTTTGTTGAATTATAGCTGTCCAACTTGTTGTTACTTCCAGAGGAGAGACCTGGAGGTTTTCTCATGCTGCCATGCTGCTGAGGTCACTCCCAACTATCTGCATCTTTTAATATGATTTTTTAAATTTATCCCATTTCCTGGTGAAAATGAACTTTTGCTTTTTATGACAACTTGCAGAAAGTGAAGTAGAATCTAGACCTCAGGTTTTCCCTTTTGTAATTGTCAGTGTGAATACAGAATGACTGTAACTTTCTATTATTATGGAAATTCTATTATTATATTGACACCGTGTAATGGCAATTTTTAAAAATTCAGATCTAACTATGCATGGTGAATATATTGAGATAAGTTAAAAGCATATAGCCAGAAATGATTAATTTACAAAGGAAGTAAAGATAATAAAGATTTTTCATAAGTGTGTTTTTATATCTTAAAATTTATTTTATTTTTTTCAGAGTAATATACAAAATAATAGAACAGTCAGTCCCTGAATTGATAAAGTACTTGTCAGTTTTAGCTCTGACTCCCAAAAATAAACTATGTCAAATTCTAGGAGGATATATGGGTTTATGTGTTGGTTGTCTACCATTGATATGATTTTTGAAATTATTAATTTGCCTAATTATTTTCACCCATAGATTGGAAATTGTATTCAGAACAATTTTATATAGTACATGTGAATGTCACACATGTAGTCACATGAACTATTGATATAATATGATTTTTATGTTTTCCACTTTAATTCATTCTTTAAACACTCATTATATCTTTTGGACTAGATTTCTAGAAACAAATATTCCAAATCTCTTTAACTATATCCTTCACTAAATTTTTCCAGCTGGTCTATTAGCCTTCTCAGCAGGTTCTCTGCCTTGAGTCATTTGCTCAGTCAATTTTTCATCCTCTGTGAGGGGCTCCTGAGCCATCCTGTCCATTAGGGCATCAAAACCGCAAGCAGAACACCCACTTTAGCTCTCAGGTGGGAGTGAGCAGGGTGGGCCCAGCACTGAGCAGAGAGAAGCCAAAGGAGGAAAAGAAGCTTTGCTCGATTAAGCAGAAGGTCTTCCTGAACCTCCCCAAGTTGTGTTTCTATTACAAATGTGTTCTCTCAGTTTTGTCTTGTATTTATTTTCTTTAAAACCAAGTTTGCTCTCCATCCTCCAATTTTCATGGTATTGCTATAAAATAGATACCAACCCATTATGGCTGCAGGTGGGCCCATGGAGGCAGACCCTTGTTTCTCTGAACACAATTCAGTTCTAGGAATTATACCAGGAGGCAACCGGTCAGGCCGGGAGGTATGTGAGCTTGGAACAAACAGACCCAGAGTTCAGTCTGAGCCTTCTATTACTAGCTTGACCTCATATTTCCTCATTTGCAAAATAGGAAAATGAATACCTACCACTCCTGCTGTGAGGAGTAACTAAGTTACAGCAGTGTTTGCCACTACAGTATATGTACCCTATCTAGAAGATCATTGCCTCCCAGGGTAGTTTGGAGATCTAAATGACATTTATTCTAACACTTTGTAAACTGTAAAGTCTTGTAGAAACTTTATATTATCAACTTATATGGACTGCTGGGAAGCACTTTCAGTGAAGAAACTCGAAAAGGTAAATCGCTCTCAATCCCCAAGTGCATTGTTACTTCTAGGAACCATTCCCAAATGGAGGATGTTAGCCTGTGTTGTCAGCAGTGAGGGCAGCAGCTCTGGGGATGGAAAGGCTGCGGTGGGTGAGAGGGAGGGTCCTCTGCATTCCCACCTGGTGGCCTGAGGCTCAATGCCTTAATTTGGAAAAATGGCAGAGTCCAAAGAGTGTGAAGTTCTCTGGGTACCTAGAAGCAAAGACTCTGAGCAGCTCCTCAGATGAGCAGACCTTGTCTAGCTTGGCCTCTCGTCCCACCTACTGACTCAAGTCCTACCATCCTCTTCTCCAGAGACGGCTCCTCCTACCTTCCCCCCAGCTTCCCCAGGACCCTGGGAACCATAGAAAGGAGAAATGACCACAAAGAAAATAGCATTGTCAGGCACAATCCTTGACAAAGATATTAATTATATGGTGCTTGATGATTTCCCTTTTCCATTATAAAACAAAGAATGGTAATCACTCAAATTTATGTTGTTGGCTATTGAGATTACGAGAACGGGGCTCCTTCCTCTGGACCTGGCCAGCTTCCCAGGCTCCTGCCTGGGGCTTCCTCATCCGGACTAGCTCCAACCTGCTGAGAAAGCCACACTGGAGCTGTCCCTCCTTCCTTCTCATCACCTATTTGCCTCGTCCAAACAACGCTACCGTGGACCAGGCCAGTGCCACCAGCCTCTTTTCATGCTATTGACAAACCGAAATTTCACAGATGAGTTACTACATAGCAATAGCTTCTTGCCAAAGGAAGGGTACATCTCTATTTCTACCTCTAGTGCAACATTGAGGCTAGAACAGTCATCTTTTGTATAGATTTACACTTTTAGTCACTAACCCAGCAATCAGAAAGTGCTCTCAAAGCCACAGAGCATTACCCAACTATAAAGTGGTATTTTGATTACTGTGGCCAGACTGTTGGAATAAGATTGATGAGTTTCGTCTGTTGGGTTTCACAATCTCCTTCTCCTCTAAAAGTGTGTACTTTTAGAGAGCACAAGATGTGAGCTTATTTTAAAGTGCAGGACTCAAAATCATTTTATTTTTAGAATTTCACAATCACCCTTGGATAATTAAAGATACCTCAGGGTGTCTTAAAACCGGGACTGGGAATTACTGATTTAACCACTTAGAAAGTAGCATAAACAGGGCTGGGCATCCAGGCAGACTTGAAAATCTAGTTTGAATTTTTTCACAACTCTTTATTTGTAAGCTAGCCACCATTGTCACTCTTGCTTTTTTAGTTTAGTTATTTAGTTTTGCTTTGGAGACCTGGGCAAGGGAAAGGGACAAGAACACAGGAGACTTGATACACACAATTCTTCCCTTTAGTCATTGTCTGGGGGATCATGGTTTTTTCTAGTCCATTTGTCAGTTTGACAAGGGGCCCCTGCTTTTTCCTTTCTCTGAGCCACCTAGAGGTATGCACGGGTGCAGTCTTCTTTATTTGTGATTGCCCAACTTCCTTCCCAAGGCAAAGCCTGACCTCACAACCTAGCCTCTGTGAGTAATCAGCCCACAAAGTGGACAGGTCCAGGGACTGAGGCACGTGTCCAGTTACGCACAGGTCTCATGTCAGTGTGCTGCTTTTTAGCTTAGATTTCTCTCTTTAAAAAAATCTCTTTCATGATTTCAAGTATGGGTCACCCTGGGCCCTCCTTGGTCAGTCTTTACTCTTGTGAGTTCTCCCTCTGCTTAGTCCTATCTGACTTTCTGAGGCAGCACTGTGAGGGGTGAAGCCACAGGCTCCCCTAGTCTCACTTCCTAGATGATAGAAAATGGTGGGAAGTACCCAGGAGCTGACGTCTCTCCAGAGCCTCTCTCTGGCCGTGTGTGTGCAATGAGTCCAGCCCTGCCTGAAAGAGCCCCAGGGATCTGGGATCTGGGTCCCTGGCCACACCCAGGCACCCACTCTACATTGGGTCCAAGGCAGTCAGGGCAAAGAGGCACTCCACTCTCCCTTGCTCTTCTCAGTCTTTTCCTTTCTTCAGAAAGTGGTTTTCACAATTTGCAACAATGTTTTCACTATGGAAGCAGTTTTCCCCAATGTTCCATCTGTTTTTGGAAGTGCATTTCAACAGATTAGACACAATGTACACCAGTGACAAACTTGCCAACGATTCAGTTTGTGAATAAAAGAATAACTATGTGAGATGATGGATGTTAACTAACCTTATGCTAGTAATCATTTCACAATATGTACATATATCAAATCACTACGTTGTATACCTAAAACTAATATAATGTTGTATGTCAATTATATCTCAATAAAATGGGAAAAAAAAAAACCCCTAAATGTGAAGTTTCTTTGGAATGTCTTCCCTTGCCCTCCAGATTTCATTCAAAGTGTTCCTACAGCTCCACCTGCATGTCCCTCTGTGTTCTACTGTCTGCGATCTAACTGGAGGGGAAGCCATGTGGAGACTGCAGGCTGCCTGTGGCCAGCTACCTCGTGTGTGGCCCTTTTCATAGGTAACAGAGATCACCAGGCGACGTTGTCTCCTAGACAGAGCTTTCTGTGATGAGTGAGTCTTTCTTCCCACCCCATTTGGCTTACTCATCACAGGCATCTTCACACCATTGTGTTTGGCATAAGCTTTTAGGATTAGATTGGTTGTATTTTTATTTAGCTCCAACTACTAGAGATACACATGTTAGGGTGCAACTTCTTCCTTCTTTCATGGACTCCTGTCCCTGGCAGGACCCTCAGCCAGCTTTCTATCCAAGGACACAATGTGATTTAAGAGGACTGCTTTTAGGATAATCAAATTCCGAAAGTCGCTATAGACCTGAACCTAATGGGGTCTGGAGAAGGGAGAGGTCTGGGGTATGAGTTCAAAACAAGACCCTGGGGAAAAAGGCACCCGCTTCCTGGATGCCTCTCTTTCCTAATTGAAGGCAGAGCTCATTACCTACCTATTACTTAACTGTAGCCAGAAGGATGGCTACTCTGCATCCCTTATAATGAAGAAGATAAAAAAACAAATTTTCCAATAATTTTCTACCTACTCCAAGTGAAAATGCCAACTTAAGGAATTAAAAAAGAGTACTTGACCATGCTAGAAGCCAGCTCTATTTAAAGATCAGAAAGTGCTTTTCTTTTCTATTTTATTCTTTTTATCAAAGTAATAAGTCTACTTGAAAAAAATAGATTTGAATAGTTCCACGTCATGTAAACCTGCTTTTCCAACAGTGTTTAAAGCCTTTCTGTCACAGCACCTGTCCGGGATATGTGAGGCGGGTTCTGTCGCCACCCAGACCTTTGTGCACCTGTGGTTTGGAACTGAGTGGATGTGGAACGAGGCAAGGCGAGGAGCCTGCATTTCGCTGGCCCAGGCTGTAGTGAGGAGCTGGACCGGCTGCTGACAGTGGGGCCGTGGGCTACCGGCAGCTGCCTGGTCACGGTCAGAGACCATCACTCCCTTGGTGCAGTCCACCTCTGGGAACCACTGTGGAAACAGCCTCGAATCTCCATCTTCAGACCTCCCCATGATTCTCAGAGCTATGGCTGTTCTTTAACAAACTCCTGTCTTGTTAAGAATAAAAGCTAGAGAGGATTCTGTTGTCTCAATCAAGAACCTCTACAGTAAAAGATTATGAGTTTTACTGAAAAAGAGCAGCCCTACCCTAAGCCCTGCTTCTAGTGGCAACACTCAGAATCATTTTAACTGATTATGGTATATGTTAACTTTAGATCTAATGTTTTGACAGGTATTGTGAACTTAACACAACTTCTTATTTCTATTTTCCCTCTTTAATTCTCCTAATATATTTATACGTAAATAGTCCATTTTATATGAACTATGTAAATATTTACTGTTAAGCAGTGTATTATATGTTTCCCTTCTCATATAACTTCTATTTCTTAATTACTTTCCAGTTGCTTAGTTTTTTTAAGCAAAAACAATCTCTCACTCTTATTTCCAAATGTTCCGACAGATCCAGCATGCCTACCCAGGATGAGAATGTTCACACACGCAATTTGCCCGAGATGGTAAAAGGTACAACGAGAACACAGTTTCACTGTTCTGAGGGGCTTTCCATCTTTCATATATACCAAAATTTTTTCATCTATTTTAATTTGTGTATATATATTATCAAAAAATAATAAAGTAATCAGGACTACACATGAGAAAATCAAGAGCTGAATTTTGTTCAAATAAGATAATGGCAGCTAAGCTACCAGCACACTCTTAACATCCATTGATTTACAACGGCAGTTTCAATACTCTCAAAAATCAACAACATGAAATAACGCAGTTTTGCTGAGCTCTCAATTTCTTTTATTTTCTTTTCGGTTTAATAGATTAATTTTCATTGATTGATTATTTTGTTAATTTCTACTACCATCACCACCTTCCTCACCTTCCCCACAAAAGGGTGTGATTCTCCCCCGCAGACTTCCCCGAGTAACAAAGGGTATGGCAGGTAGTCATCTGGCCAGAAGGTAGGAGAGCATAGTGGTGAAGACTTGAGCCCTCCTATGAGGGAAACCTGAATTTGAATTCTTCCTCTGCCATTTAGTAGCTGAGTGACCTTGGGCTCTGAGCTCTGGTCATTTCCTCTTCTGCATGTGGATAGGTAATTGTAATGTCTGCCTCAGAGGGTTTCTGAGTGAAACACTGAGCCAGCATCTCGCATACTATAAACCCAGAACGCTGGGACTCCCAATCACCTGCCTTGCTGACCACCAGTGGTTGAAGTTTAGTGAACTCTTAGTTTCCAACTCTCGTGAAGGAATTATAACCTTTTAGCTTGTGTATGTATTATACTTAATTAAAAAAAAAAAAAAAAAGACGGCAATATTGTAGAAAATAGCCCTTAAAAAGCCAAATGCTGTGTGTTATTGAAGGAAGTAAGTTGTGTATTTTTTATTTTATTAAAAAAAAAAAAAAAAAAGACCGGCAATATTGTAGAAAATAGCCCTTAAAAAGCCAAATGCTGTGTGTTATTGAAGGAAGTAAAAAAAAAAAATTAAGAAAGTGATGGTTGTTAACCAGAAAAGTCAAAATTTTGGTTAAGAGAAGAATTTTAGCTGAGGTATTTCTTTACAGTAAGGATGTGAACAAATTACTACATATCTTCTCTAGAAACAGAAAAATAAACAAAGATGGTAATTTGTGGAACTCGTCTCAGCAAAAGCTCCAAAAAGTATAAAAAAATTGCATGTGAGAAATATTACTGAAAATTAGAAGTCAAATTGACTTGCGGGGTGAGGATAGTCACAGAAACCATATGAAACCAGATGGAAATATGCATGGCCAGGAATTGTGACAAACACTTCCTTAGTCAAAACTTGTATGGATTATAAGGTCTCCAAAAATATTTCTTGAAAACCTCTAGTGACTGAGGAAATTGCCATAGAAGCAAGACATCCTTGAAAGGATGGACCAAAGATTGTGCAGAGGTCTGAAAGAGTGAGGATGGTTGATCTGAGTATAGGGATCACTGCCCAGTGCCACATAGGGGAGAATCTGAGGTCCAGCTCTGCAGGTGGAGCCACCCCAAACCACTAAGGGACACACCTGGTCTTCAGCACGCACCTCTTGGCTTTCCATCACCCTCTCCTCATCCTTGCTCCCTATGGTGGTGTCCTTTGCTTCCTTCCTCAAGTGCCCAGAGCCTATTTCCTCCACCCTTTTTCTGTGCTTATTCTCAGAAAAGGATATATGACAAATTAATTTACACTTGTGTGTGTGACAAGACAGTCACCTGCTCTCTAGCAAAGCCTAAACGGTAGTCATAATTACAAAGGCCTATGGAAATCCAGAGTTTTATGTAAAGTTTTCTAATTTTTATTTATTAGAAACCAATCAGTTTTTGTACATGTACATGTACAGGGGGTGCATATGACTGACAGGACACAGGGAGAAGGCAACATGAAGATAAAGGATCAGAGCGATATATCTATGAGTCAAGGAACACCAAAGATGGCCAGCAAACCAGCAGAAGCAGGAGAAGGAAAGAAAAGATTCTTCCCTAGAAGTTTCAGGTTTCAGAGGGAGTGTGGCCCTATTGACACCTGGATTTTGGACTTCCAGCCTCCAGAACTTTGAGACAATAAATCTGTGGTACCTTGTTACAGTACTTAACAAACCATCGCAGATTTGGGTATTTTATGTTGTCTGGATTATACCAGACATGAAGCATAATGTCCGCCACCACTAAACCACAAGAGGGCATCTTTGACCACTATGTTGGTGACCACCAGCCAGTAAGACAGCCTTATTCACATGGTCTCTCAGTGAAAGGAAACGTAGGGCCACATCACAAGGCACAATTGTGCAGAAAGTCACTGATTGAGTATGGGCCTCCGGGAGCCAACAGGGCACCTGGCAGTGTGAAGTGGCTCGAAAGTGACTTTGAATTCTGTTTTCTCAGATGACACAGCTCTCTCTGAGAATGCTGGCCCAGATTCTACTGGGAATTTACTTACTGGGCCAGCATGAAACTGCAGGAAGTACATCCCCATTATCACCTGCCCCAAACAAACCAAGCCCAGCAGAGATGGTGCTGGGTGGAACTCAGTACAGTTGCAAGTTTACTCCTACCTTCAGAATTCACTCGCACCTTCAGCTAACAGGTTCTCAAGGAAAACAACTGGCCTTATGGAAATAGAGTGTCTAGACTGATAGTATTTTTACCGCATTCCTCTCCGAGCTGGATCTTGACAGTGGGGCAGCAGGTAGACTCCTCTTAAGTAGACTGGACCTGTCTGGTAAGAGCTGGAGTCAAGGGGTCCGGGGCCAGAGTGAGCTCTGGGGGCTGCCCTGGCTCAGGATGAATTATTCCTCAAAGTGGACACGGAAGACACTCAGGGGAAATGCGATGGGTCTGTTGCTGAAGAGAAAGTGAGGCAGCCCAGAGAAGCTGTATAGTGTGGTGATGAGGTCCAAGCAGAGCAGCCTCTGCTTGGGGCTAAGACAGGAACCAGGAGTGCAGATACTCTTCTGGAAGTGGGGCACCAGGCAAGGTGAGGCACAGTG
>NW_006435766.1:1653126-1665507 GCF_000325575.1 Pteropus alecto
CAAAGCAAGCGCTGGGGCTTTGCCCCTTTTGGTTTATGATCTCTTGTGCCTGGGGCTGGAGGGCTGGTTTAAAGAAATAGGACCAGGCCGGAGAAGAGAAATGGGCTTCTTGTCTCTTCTATAGAGTTAAAGAGGATTCTCCCGTGTCCTTCACAGGCAGCATTGCCAGATAGAATACAGGGCATCCATTAAATCTAAATCTCAGATCAACAATTAATAATTTTTAGTATTAGCATAAAAATATTTCATGGAAAATATTTAAAGTAAAAAAGTGTTCATTGTTTATATGAAAGTTTTTATTTGTATGTTTTGTATTTTTACCTGCCAAAGAAAGTAACTCCTTTAGCATCACACTTCTCATCAACACTCAATAAATATCCACATACAGGAGAGAAAATCTGCAGGACTGCAGAGAAAAGCAGGAATATATAAACAGGCAGAACTGTGGTAAATTAAGCTCCTTTTCCTGCCTCAAATAGCTAGAAGGTCATCGTGATGACAGCCCTTAGAAACTTAACCCAAACAGTCCTTTTTCCAAACCAAATCCTAGTGAGTTGCAGGAGAGTTCAACTTCTTTTATGATTACTACCCAAAGACCCCATTTTAAATGGATCTTGCAATGCCAAGAGTGGGTTTTGGGACTAAGCCCAGGGCAGTTTTTCCCAGAGGAAGTCATCATGAAACAAAATGCATCTGTTATGGTTGAAAACTGTAGTGCTGACCCAAAATATTTCTAATGTGTGGAACTAGCTGGCAAGCTGAGAGCCTGAGGAAACAAAAAGAGCTGTTTGGCTTCTTTGAAATGCCCAGATCCTTGAAGTGTGGCTTTTCCTTCCTACTATTAGCTGTGTTCCAACAGGCAGGGTGCCAAGCTAGGCAGTTCCAGTGGGGATATGTTGGCAGACACAGGGTTTGGCCTTGACAGCTTCATTTGGAGGATGAGAAGGGCTGAGAAGGAGGGAGGATTGGGGGAAATTAGAAGGCCAGAAGCCTTGTCTTTACCTTGGTATGGCACCATGTATGTCATCCACACTCCTATGTCATTCATTCACTCCTTGCAACAACACTGTGAGGTCGGGGCTGTCTTTTCTATTTTACAGATGAGGAAAGTGAGGCTTCCTAAACTATCCGGTGGGTAGAATTCAAGTTCAGCTCTGTTTAAGACTATTTATTATTTATTTACTTACTTACTGCATAGGTAATATATTCACATGGTTCAAAATCCAAAGTGTACTTAGGGATACGGTTTAAAGTGGCTGCTCAGGCCCCAGCCTCCTAGCTCCCCTCCAAGGAGGTGATTAATACTGTCCATTTCTTATTATGTCCCTTCAGAGACATTTTGTAAATATGTTCTTTTGCTTTTCTTTTTTTAGACATATGATAGCTTACTATATACACCATTTTGCTATTCTGACTGAAACTAAGCTCTTTCAGTCTTGGTCTAGGGGTCTTTCTTTAAAAAAAGAAAAAAAAAGAAAAGAAAAAGTAAGAAAGAAAAAGAAAGAGTATTTTTAAATTATAAAATGTAGTAAATTTAATAAACAAAAGAAAAATTAAATGAATAAAATATCATCTCTTGTCACCCTCTCCAGAGGCCACTGCTATTGACTGTTTGGTATTTTGCTCCAGCTTCTGACATAGCCGTTGTTCATAAGCAACGTTGGGTGCTCTCCTACTACACTACAGCCTCCTCTTTGGACAGAATTAGGGACAGAAAGACAATGGGGAAAAGAATAGAAGAAACAAGAGCAAATTTGCCTATGGGGCGTGGGTGCCATGGGAGCCAGGAGAACTCAGTTAGTAAAGAGAGTAAATGAGCATTTATTCATCTTTTTGAGGAGTTCCAAGTACCTGCTCTGTGAGAACACAGGTCCTATAATAAAACAGAGAGCAGAGGAAAATACATCCACACGCCATTTCAACATGGTGAGATAAGTGCCAAGACAACAGGAAGCCTGGGGAGCAGGAGAAGCCAGAAGATGTGGCCAGAGTCAGACCTGGCTCCCCGAGATGGTGACACCTGAGCTAAATTTTGACACACCAACCCTAAGGTTTCAGTCAGGTGATGAGTGGAGGGGACATTCCCATTGAGAAATGGAGTGCAGAATTAGAGATCATTTAGTACCATGGCAGGAATGGCAAGAGGCAGGAAGGGACAGATGTGTCATAAAAGAATTTGGGCTTTGCCCCAAGAGTAATTAATAAGAAGCTCTTGAAAGTCTCAAAACAGGAAATTTATATGGTTGGATCTGCACTTTGACAAAGACCAACGTTAGCTGCTGAGGGGGAAATACATTAGAGTGGATTGATGGAAGGGAATCTGGAGATTAGTTAGGGTGCTGCATCATCCAGGTGAGAGGAGATGGTGACATGAACAAAGTCTCTGAGACCCTAGGGAGGAGAGACTTGGGTGGACTCTAACAAGGTTATGAACATAGATTTGGTGACTGACTAGGGATAAGGAAGTCTCCCAGATTGAGACTTAGGCATTTCCTGTCTCAAAATTCTTCACTGGCTCCCTTTTATTCACAAAACTCAGCTTCTGAGCTTGGCATCAAGCTCACCCTAAATGACATCATTTCGATCTTCCTTTGCAATCTTACTATCTCGCTTTCTCTCTCACCTTGTATTTGAGCCATAGCGGAATGCTGGTGGTTCCTAAGCATGTTCTCCCTTTGCCCACTGTCCTCTTCCAGCTCTCTGGACTTCCTGAAGCACGTCCCATCCTTCAAGCCCAGCTCAAAGCCACCTCCTCCAATAAGGCTTCCTAGGCTTGCCCTTTCTTTCTTCCCTCCATTCATTTGAAACCCATCTACTCCTCTAGGCTCCAGTAGCACTTTGTTTCTCCATCTGCTGAAACTGTCACCACATTCTGCATTTCTCTTTTTGTAGAAGCATCTTACTTTCACTACAAAGTTAAAGGCTCCTTGAAGGCAAAGACCGAAACTCTGGAAGCTGAAGAAATGTTTGTTGATTTTAAATGAATGCTCACTGGGGAAACCAAGTTCAGAGCCAGGAAGGTTTATGAAGTAAGGAGAATATGGTAGGCCTAGGAGGTTCTGTGGAGTAAATAGAATCAAACCTCTGGGGAGACCCTGAAGGCAGGAAGGATCAGCAAGATCATAGTTAATGTGAAATCCGTGACCTTGGGCCCAGGACAGAGGATGGTGCCCTGGTTTTAGGCTCCCTCCTGAATGCTGTGGGTCCTCAGGATGTGAAAGCCTCCATTAAGAAGCAGAGACTCACAGACACTGGTAGACCCTGAACAGAGCAGGACCAGGGGATGAGGTCTTTGGGAGGTTCTTGGAGTCAGACTCCCACCCCCACCCCATGAGTTAAAGAATCCAGACAGTTCCATGAAATGCTCTACAGTCATTTGAGTTGGTAGATGCCCCTACCAACCCTTTCCCAGAATTAGAACCACGCTTCCTTCTCTTATTCTCCCTGAGCCCTCACTGTCAACATTCACAACTCGTTAGAACCCTATAGTGACCCCAGGCCAGCCAGCCTGTCACTGCCAGGGAGCTCCTACAACTCAGCCTCAAAGCAACTCTTTCTAGCTGAGCATTTCTTTTTCAGAACTGGGGTGGCAGGTGAGGGAGAGGAAGAGAACTGCAATGAGGAAGTGTCCTGAGGACATTCCTGGCCTGAGCAGAGACCCAATGTTCTGGGCTCCACCTTACATGCAGGTCCTCGCAGACCAGGTACATATTTTTTCTCCCCCAGGTTGTACCTTCTGATTGGAGAAATGGGGAACCAAATAGGAGAAAAGAGCAGTTCCACAAGATCTTCTGTAAAATACAGGAGGGGAAGGCTTGGGAGCGAATGCATTCCAGATAAGAAGTCTAAATGGGTCCATCTACTCTACCTCTGGAGGTCTAAGAAATATAGACCAGCTGGAGAATTTTGGAAACTTTCATGCATGTTACTTGGCCATCTCCACAGCATCCCTGGGTGGAGCCCCTGACTCTGCATTGCATTGAGCCATGAGAAGGAAGAAGAAGAAGAAAGAAAAGAAGAAGAGTGGCTGGTAGAAAAACTGAGAGAAAGGAGCAAAGGGTAGGAAGA
This sequence comes from Pteropus alecto, assembly GCF_000325575.1. Classification (NCBI taxonomy): domain Eukaryota; kingdom Metazoa; phylum Chordata; class Mammalia; order Chiroptera; family Pteropodidae; genus Pteropus; species Pteropus alecto. The sequence continues at coordinate 1,657,195 of NW_006435766.1, forward strand.
GATGTTTCAACTTAGTTTAAAGTTGCTCCGTAGTGGAGCAGAGGAATGAAGACCATTGAAAGAAGTACCAAAGTACTAATTCTTTAGTCATTCAATAATTCACTCACTCAAGCATTTAGTGAGGACCAGGAGGCAACAGAGCCAAATACCCTCAAGGAGTTTACCATCCACCATGTGAAAAACAGAGAAACTCACAGAACTGTAATACAAATGACATAATAAAGGTAGGAAAAGGGCATTGCAAGATTTCTACTGAAGAGCTTTTAACGTGGATTGAGGAGATCGGGGAAGATGGTTTGTGATTGAGCTTTGAAAGATAAATAGGATTTTGGTCTGAAGAAGCTGAGGGGACAGTATGAAGAGATTAGAAGGCAGGAGACTTGGAAGTAGGCAATAGCAAGTTTGTAGAAGAGATTACAGCTTAAAGGCAATAAGAATGGAGATGAGGTGACAGAGACCTTGTTTGAGAAAGCTTCAGCATGTCCGAAATCGAAGCATGCAAACAAGACTCAAAAGACAGATGTTACCTAAGGTAGAACTTCAAGGAGGTGGTAAAAGGTCAGAAGAAGGGGACTTTGTAGTGTCCAGTGCACTGTAACAATGTCCTGCAACTAACACATCACACATGTCAGGTGGTGGCACTATAGACTTGCACACCCTCTTATCCTCCCCCAGAGTTTCCAGTGCAGATGAGACAGGCCCTCCCTCACAAATCAGCCATCCTTGAGGCATCCACTTTTCCTGCTCCTGTCAAATTTGGAGACAAGACAGGGAAAAGGCTGAAACACACCTGAACTCCTGGCCTGATGAAACCCACCCTGAGCACAGTCCTCACCTGCACCTCCACAAGGCTGAGTTAATATCAGCCAGGTGGCAGAGGTCTTGTATCATTCACCCAATTTACAGGTGAGGAACCCGAGGCTCAGAGACAGTAACTAACCTGCTCAAGTCCTCACAATCTATAGGAAGTAGAAGTCAGTTTCAAACTCAGGATAGAGGCTAATACCACAGCAGATGCTCTTTCCACATGTCTTACGCCTTCTGACCAGACCTAGAGAGGCAACAGGGCAAGTGAAAGGGCAAGAATCCTGCAGTCAGTCAGGATTTTTGCCACACAATCTGGTAACCCTGTGCAAATTACCCACCTTTTCTAAACCTCAGTTAACTTACCTGTAAAAAAGGAATAATGACAACCACCTGGAAGGGTTGTTTTGAGAATTAAATTATTTTTTAAATACAGGAAAAGCAAATATGGGAAGTTCATCACAAACTTGAGCAAATCGTTGACACTAAATTAAACTTAGCTTACTCCCCTTTGCCTTTCTGCTTCTGATCTTTCCAGTACCTTCTTTAAGATAGAGGGTGGAGGAAGAAAGGTACGGAGAATATTTCCCTCTCCATCCACTCCTTAGCACTCTGGGTGGTATGTCGCAGGGGCCAGTCCCAAAGATCAGAGAATTCTGGAGTAGAGTTCATTCACAGGGGAAGAGATGAGAACCCAGAAAATAAAATCATTGCTAAATGACCATTGTCAGTTAAGGCCCAGGTGGGACCAGACCTCAACCAGACAACTGTAGTCACTGAGGCTCTTCCATGAGACCAGGCCCTCTGAGGCCCTGGCCATGCAACATGGTCCAGACAGATGGTGTACCTGCTCTGGGGAGCTTACATATTAGTAGGGAGACTAATGATAAGCAAATGAGAAACCCTGGTAGAGAAGGGGACGCCCATCAAGAGGGTGAGTTGAAGATTCAGAAATGAGAAGGGATCCAGAACACAGGATGGATGGGAAAAGAAATGCCCTCTTTACTATAAGGAAAAAGAGTAGGAGTATGGGGATACAGAAGCAGACAGGACAGTGGTTTGTTGGCTGGGAACTGAGGGCTCTCCATCCCAGGGCTTCTCTGTGTGCCATGCTCACTTTTCTCCAGCTCAGGGTAGGCTCCTCCTTGTCACTTCAGTTATTACTTGAGCCCATTCATCCATGTTGCTGCATGTAGTTGTAGTTTATTGTTATTGCTTTCAATGAATACAATTTTCTTGTATTCAATAGCATTTCTTACATGAATATACCACAATTTATCCGTTCTGTTGTTCATGGACATTTGGGTTCTTTCCAGTCTTGGACTGTTTATAATAATGCAGCTATGTACATTCTTATACATCTCTTTTATTCCTATGAAAATATTTGGGGGTGGGTATATCTATAGGAACAGAATTGCTGGGATACAGCGTATGCGTATTTTCAATCTTAAGGAGATAGCACCACAGTTTCCCAAAGTGATTGTTCCAATTTACTGCCACCAGTAAAGCATGCAATTTTCAGTAGCTTCACGTCCTGGAATAGTTAGTTTCTAAAATTTTATCCGTTCTGGTGTGTGGGTAGTGGTATATCATTGTGATTTCAATTTTCACTTCCCTACGTACTAATGAAGGCGAGCGTCATTTCATGTGTTCATTGACCATCTAGGTTCCTACTTTTGTAATGTTCAATCTCTTGCCAATTTTTCTGTTGCGGTATTTGCAGCACCTCATTCAATATTCTAGATATAAGCCCCTTTGACAGTGGACATATTGCAAGGATCTTTTCCCTGCCTGTGGCTGGTCTTTTGTATTCTTTTGATAGAGTTTTTTAACAAACAGAAGTTCTTAATTTTAATGTAGGCAAAGGTATCAGTCTTTTAAAAAATATTTAGTGTTAATACAAGGTCATGAAGATATTCTTCTATATTATTTAAAATATTTAGTGTTAATACAAGGTCATGAAGATATTCTTCTATATTATTTTCTACAAGAATTATTGTTTTGCCTTTCACATTTAGTCCACAATGTATCTGGGGTTCACTTTTATGCACAGTGTGAGAGAAGAGTCAAGTTTTATTTTTTCCTTATGAATGTCCAGTTGTTCTGGGAAAATTTATTTAAAAGTGCATCTTTCTCCCACTGCTTAACAGTTACACTTTTGTCAAAATCAATGTTTATATATTCAAAGGTCTGTTTCTGGGTTCCCTATTCTATTCTACTGTTGATTGTTATATCAACACAGCATTGACTTAATGTCTTTATGACTTTACAATAAGTCTTGGTACTTCAAAGGACAAGACTTTCCATCTTGCTTTTCTTTAAGAGAGAGTTTTGATTATTCTTGGTCCTTTTTATTTCCATACAAAATTTTAAATCAGATGTCAAAAAAAATCTGTTGGTATGGAATCATATTTAACCTATGCATCAATTTAGGGGAGATCTGGTATCTTTACAATACCAAGTCTTCCAGTTCCCAAGCATGGCATTACATTCCCTTTATTTAGCTCTTTTTGGTTTCTCATAATATATTATAGTTGTCCATATAGAGATCTTACACATCTTTTGTAAGACTTGTTTTAAGTAGTTTATCATTCTATGTCATTGTAAATAATATCTTTTAAAATTCATTTTCCAACCATTTTTGGCTAAATTTTTGTATACTGACTTTGTTTTCAGCAACATATTAATTCTATTAATTTATCTGCAACTTCTCTTAGATTTTCTAAGTACACGATAATATTGTCTTCGAATAATGACACTTTGCCCTTTCTTTCCAGTTCTTATGCTTCTAATTGTCTTTTCTTGACTTACTGCACTGCCCAAGAAATGTCACATAGAAGTGCCAAGAGCAAGCATCTTTATCTTCCTCCTGACATCAAAAGGAAAGCTTTCAACACTTTAACGTTAAGTCTGTGGTTTTCCTGAAGATTTTCTAGGTCTGTGTATAGTTTCTTTTTTATTTACCTTGTTTGGAATTTGTTGGTTTTCTTAAAACTGCAGCTTGATGTCTTTTGTTAGTTTTGGAAACAATTCAGCCAACCCCCCTCAAATATTGTTTCTGTCCCATTTTCTCCTTTATTTAATGAGCCTCCAAGTAAGCCAATATTTAGTTCAGCACTAATAGAACCTGCTGCAATAATTAAAATATTCTATATAATTTCTGGGGCCATTGGGCACTTGTGTTGAATACTAGTATTGTAAATGTTGAGCATTTGAAATGTGGCTAGTATGATAAAGAAGCTAAAATTTTAAATTTCATTTACTTGTAATTTATTTAAATTTAAATTGAAACAGCCACATGTGGCTAGTAGCTACCATATTGGACAGTGTAGATTTAGAACCTTCTAACTCTACCATAAATGTTTTACCTTCTGTATAATCTGTTCTTCTGATCTGCCTTCCAGTTTCCTAATTCTCTCTTCAGTTGTGTTTAATCTATTGTTAAATTCGGCTATTTTCTTCCTTCCTTCCTTCCTTCCTTCCTTCCTTCCTTCCTTCCTTCCTTCCTTCCTTCCTTCCTTCCTTCCTCTTCCTTCCTTCCTTCCTTCCTTCCTTCCTTCCTTCCTTCCTTCCTTCCTTCCTTCCTTCCTTTCTTTTACATTCTTTCGTTCTTTCTTTCTTTCGTTCTTTCTTTTTTGCCTATTTATTTATTTATTTACTTATTTTTATGGTGACATTGTTAGATTTCTTTTGGTCACCACATATTTGACCCCTTTTACCCCATCTACAACCCTCTTTCTCCCTCCCCTCCATCACTAGTCTATAGTCCATGTCCATGAGTCTCTGTTTGTCTTGTTCATTTGTTGCTTTTAATTTGTATCCTACATATAAGTGATATCATGTGGTTTTCAATTTTTTCTGACTGGCTTATATCACTTAGCATGATTATCTTGAGGTCCATCCATGTTGTCGCAAATGGCAGTATTTCAACTCTTTTTATGGCTGAGTAATATTCCATTGTATATATGTACCACAGCTTCTTTAGCCAATCATCTATTGTAGGACACTTCAGTTGCTTCCATGTCCTGGCCACCATAACTAATGCTGCTATGAACATCGGTGTGCAAATATCTTTTCAGAAATGGGTTTTCAAGTCTTTGGGGTAAATGTCCAGTAGAGAGATTGCTGGATCATATGGTAGATCAATTCTTAGTTTTTTGAGGAAACTCCATACTCTTTTTCATAGTGGCCGTACTAATTTGCAGTCCCACCAGCAGTGTATGAGGGCTCCTTTTTCTTTGCATCCTCTCCAATATTTGTTATTACTTGTCCTGTTGATTACAGCTATTCTAACAGGTGTGAGATGGTATCTCATTGAGGTTTTATTTGCATTTTCCTAATAGCTAGCGATGATTAGCATCTTTTCATATATTTGCTGGCCATTTGAATCTCCTCTAGGGAAAAGTGTCTGTTTAGGTCCTCTGCCTATTATTGATGTATTGTTGTTGTTGTTGATGAGTTGTATCAGTTCTTGGATATTTTGGATATTAGGTTCTTATCGGAGGCGTTGCTTGAAAATATATTTTCCCATTTGGATGGTTGTCTCTTTACCTTGTTGATGATATCTTTTGCTGAGCAGAATGGTCCCATTCCACCATTATGTATGATGTTGGCTGAGGGTTTGTCATAGATGGCCTTTATTATGTTAAGGCACTTTCCTTCTATACTGATTTTGTTAAGTGTTTTGATCATAAATGGATGCCGTATCTTGTCGAAGGCTTTTTCTGCATCTATTGATATGATCATATGATTCTTATTTTTTAATTTGTTTATGTGGTGTATCACATTAATTAATTTGCGTATGTTGAACCATCCCTGTGCCCACTTGATCGTGGTGTATAATCTTTTTAATATGTTGCTGTATTCGGATCACTAGTGTCTTATTCAGGATTTTTGCATCTGTGTTCATGAGAGATATTGGTCTGCAGTTTTCTTTTCTGTGTGTTATTTTTGTTATTTTCTTCACTTTGGTTATTTTTCAATTATAATTTTCTTCTTGTTTTGCTTTTGTGCTAGTTATTAATTTGTTGCCTCCTAACTTTAAATTCACTCTTTTAGACTGCTTTGTGAAAATGGATCTTGTCCTTTTAAATATTTTTTCTCATGCCAACTGGCACTGAAGTTTTCTCAGTAGATTGTGCTAAAGAGACACTACAGGAAAAGGTTTTGCTTCCTGGTTCCAGTGTACTAGACTATATGAGCTCCTTACAAGCACATGGCTTTTCTAGTGCCAAGCTTTTGCAGTGAATGCAGCTTCCCCAGCACATAACCCCAGCAGTGCACCCAATATTCCCAGTCCTGACAATTTTGTAGAAGAGCATCTCTAGTGAGACCCCTCTCTGTAAACAGCTTTTGCTAAAGGGCAGAGTTCCAACAAGTTTCAGAGGGCATATTTCCAGCTAATTCCACTGGTAAAGCACTACAGCAATTTCTGTCATTCAGTGGGTCACCACTGGCTATGCCTCTCAATAAGGTCAGAATCTCAGCCATGGGGAAGGGGAGGACTCTTCCTTGGGTGTACCATCTCAGTCTTTATATCTGCTATTTCTACATTATTTAGAGTTCTCTTTACTTCTTACTAGCTAATCTGTTATTATTTAATTATTGGTTGTAGTACATAATTCTTTATATTAAAAATTTTCCTGTGTAAATTACATTGCGATTTCTCTCTCTTGCTTGGACCCAGACAGCTAGAAATCTTTTTCAAATACACAATATCATTTCGTATAGTTGTAGTTCCTTGCTGAAATGTTTTTTGGCTCTTATCTCCATGAACATAAAAGGCATAGTTATTTTAGAGTTCGTGTCTATCAATTTTAACTCCTGAGTATCTGAGAGTCTACATCTAGTGTCTGTTGTTTGTACTGATCTTCATTTATTTGCCTCATCCCTTCATCTCATGGGTTATATTTGGTTTTGTGTTGGTCATTAATTGCAGTTCTATAATTATTTATAGAAATAAGTTGTGGCCAAGCATGATTTAACTTTCCTCCAGATATGTTTTTCTTGAGTTTTTGCCATGGCCCTAGGAACACCAGTATTCCCTCAATATAGTATCAGTTGAAATTTTCTGGACAATTCAGAGAACTTGAGAGCAGAGAGCAGTTGAAGTCATGGTTACTTCAAGTTTTCCTCTGTTCCCAAGGTTCAGCCCTTGGAGGCCCCAGTGCTAAGCACAGGGAGTTACATGAGATCCCCCCCATTGGCTGACCCTTGAGTCCAACGTTTTTCCTCTTAGCTTTGGGATGCTATCATAGCATTGCTCAACCACTAAGCCACCACTTCTGGGCCAGCAAATGTCTTCTAGGCAAAGCAGCCCTAAATGCCAGACTTCATTCTCCAGATTCCTTTCTCATCCCAGATATTATCCTTGTAACTCATTACTATCTTTCTAGGTCTTTAATGCTTTTAGGAAGGCTTTTAAAAAATGTGTTGTCTGTTTTTTGTTGGCTTCAGCAAGAGGATTGGAGTGTTAGGTAGTTCAGCTCAAACCTCATAGTGGAAATAGAGTCATCATTTATTCTTTACTGAAAATGAAGTCTTTTTGTGATATGGACCAACCATAGGGTTAGTTCATACTTTGGAGCATTACTTCCCCTAGGAAGCTGTCTTTGAACACTCACCTTCAGCTCCTATAATACTCTGTGCATATTTATTTTTTTAATCTTGACTGTGAGTTACTTGAGGGCAAGAACTAAATTTATTCTTCATAGTCTTTGTGTCTATCATGGTGCCTTGCACACAAGAAACATTCAATAACTGCTACATGAAGGAATAATCAATAAAGGCTGTATTCTGATTTCTTAAATTTTTGACATTTCCTCAAAAAAGTTGATCTTATCTTTGGGAGCAAGAGTTCAATCTGTCCTTCAAGGACTGAATCTTAAAGAAGACCTAAGAAACTTGTTCCGGCTTGCTCTAGACTCCTGTCTTTCTTCCTCTTTCTCACAGAGCTATTCTCTGCTTCACTGCCAGCTTTCCCCGCCCCCACCCCCCCAGGTATTCATGTTTCAGCAAGTCAGGAGACAAATGAGTAGATATTAACTTGGTGTCAAAAAGAAGTCAGCTTGGGCTCACAAAATACATTTTTTTTTTTAAATTCCACACAAAGAGAATTATTTTGCTTTACAATGCTGTAACTTTCTTTAAAAATATTTTGGCAAGGACATATGATACAAGTGTGTTTGTGAGTGTGTGTGTGTGTGTGAGAGAGAGAGAGAGCATTGTGTGTGTGTGTGTGTGTGTGTGTGTGTGTGTGTGTGTGTGTGTGTTCATTAAAGATGTACTTAAGCAGAAGCCAGCTTCTTTCATCAGAAACTTGCTCTTCAAGAGTGGTCAGCTAAGATTTAACCTAAAAGTCACACAGGCAGAGTCAGCTACTACAAAGTCTTCACTGTATATATCCTTATCAATAGGAGAGTCTTTTTACTAGCAAAATGAATATCATAAATAGGTTTTCATTTATAAAAGGAGTGGCTTGCTAAACTGCATGATTGATGTCAGAAGTGA
>NW_006435766.1:1665539-1689745 GCF_000325575.1 Pteropus alecto
TTAGTTTTATAGGCAAGCTACCTACTTGAGGAATAGATCATTCTAATATTACAAAGACCTTTCTAGAGAATAGAGAAAAAGAGATTACCTCCAACTCATTTCATGAGGCAAGTATAACTTTGATTTAAAAATTAGTAAGAATAGTAGCATTTAAAGTCAGAAAGAAGGCAAAGATGTCCACTTCTACCATGTCTAGTTAACATGCCCCAGACAGCACAATAAGACAAGAAAAGGAAATTCAAGTAGTAAGGATTGAACAAGAGGAAATAAAGTTATAATAGTTCATAATGATATGATTGTTTTCATAAAAAAATGAAAAGAATTAACAAATACATTACTAGGTATAAAAAAGAGATAGAGTTTGTCAAGATACAGATATAAATGGATAAACAACAGTTTCACTCTATTTACTAGTAACAACAAATTAGAAAATTTCATTTTTGAAAGACATCATTGAATAGTAACAAAAACTTTAACAAACCTAGAAATAAATCTAACAAAAGATACATAAACCCTATACCCAAAAAATTGAATAACTTCATTGAAAAACATTAAAAAGGCCCAGATAAAGAGAATGATATTATGTATATGGGCATAAAAGTTTAACTTAAAAGTGTCATGATTCACATAATGATCTATAGATTTAATGCAATGACAATGAAAATTCACAGCAGAGTTTATGTGTTTGTTTTGTGAAACATAAATATATGAGGAAAAGCAAAGAATACCCAAGAAGGCTAAGAAGATAGACTACTTCTGCCAAACATAAAGACTTATGATAAAGCTAGAATAATTAAGATGATTATATTATTGACATAGAGACAAAGTGATCAACGGAATGAAATAGAGAACCCAGAAACAGAACTATACATATGAAGAACATTAACACACGACCAAGGTGTCATGGCAAATCTTTGGAAGAAAGAGAAACAGTTAGATGACCAAAAATTGGTAATGTATATGGGAAAAAATTGAACCTGAATCTCTACCATAAAAGTAGGTCTGGAATTGATTAAGAACTTGAATGTCAAAAGAAGAAAGTTAAGTTTTAGAAGAAAACATAGGTGACCTCTTCTATTCTTAGAATTAGTAACAATTTAAAAATAAGACCTAATCTACAAAATACTTGACCAATACTTCTCAAAACTGTCAGGGCATGAAAAGCAAAAAAAAAAAAAAAAAAAAAAGACTGAGAAACTGTCCTAGACAAGAAGAAGTGAAGGAGACATGACAATTAAGTGAACTTTGGTTTCTTAGATGAGATCCTGGAACAGAAAAAGGATATTAATGGGAAAACTGGCAAAATCCAAACAAAGTCTGGAGTTTAGATAGTAGTAATGTATCAATGTTGGTTCCTTAGTTTTAACAATGTACTGTGGTAATGTAAGATAACATTAGGGAAAATGAAAACTGATGAGGGGTATACAGGAATTCTGTACTTGCCATCCTTGCAATTCTTTTGTAAATCTAAAATTATTTCAAAACAAAAACTTTATTTTAAAAATAAATAATACAGATAATTTCTAATGATAAAGCAAAATATTGATAAACTTGACTAATCTAAAATTAATAAATTTTTTTCATCAAAAACCCTTAAATCACTCATTGATAATTACTAAAAACTGGGTATCTAGGATGCATTATATCATACTTCCAACTTTTATATGTTTGAATTTTTCCATAATAAAAAGTAAAAAATTAAAAGCACACACAATTAAAAATCAAACCAAAAGAGACACCCTAAAGAAAGTGAAAGGACAAATTACAAAATGGAGGAAGGTATTCACACTACATATCACTGACAAACGATTACTACCAAATATACTTCAAGATCTCCTAAACATCAATGAGTGAAGAAACACAATCCTAAAGAAATAGGCAAAGGGTATTAACAAGCATTTCAAAGAAAAGGAAACACATGAGAGCTAGTTATGACTGCAGAGCTGCCAGCCCTCATGCGTGCCCTGGGAAGCATTCTGGACTCTTGGAGGGAGAATTTCCTTATTAGAACACATCCCTTAGCCCTGGTTTCTAAAACAGGTCACTGAATTGAGAATTTTTCCCAGACATGTTAAAATATAAAACTCTGTTCAAGATGAAAATTCACATGAGAGCTTCCTGAGCCAAGCCTTCTAGAAGAGAGTGGCCTTGCCAGGAGAGGTTGTCCTCCTGTGTGACACTGACCTGTGATCCAGGAGACATCCTGATGGTGGTAGTGTCAGCAGCCAGCAAAGCCAGTCTTGTGTCCAGTGGGCCACTGAAAGGCTGCAGCCTGATGCTGAGAACGCTGTCACTTGTTTCCACGAGGACAGCTTTCACCGGTTTCCCAATAAGAGGATGGTCTGAGGATGGTCCAAGGATAATGAAACAGACTGCAGTGTCCCTCTAGTCCACAATTTGTGTCTTTGAAATCTCTTGGATCACATTTAAGGGAAATGTATTCAACTGGTTGTTGAAAAGCCACCTCAAGCCAGATTATTTTCTAAAATTAAACCAAAGTCCATTGTAGCTCTGCCAGTTGTGTATTTCACACATTGGGAAAGTGCCCACATTGGTGATTCTGACTCAATTACAGACCCATTGACTCAGCTCCTTCTCCATACCTGTGTCTTGCAGTCACTCCATTGAGGCTTATCAGATTCAGCTTTGTCCTTGGCTTTCTCTTTGTTCTTTTCAAAGTATAAATGGAAATTTCTAAGCCAACATGAGAATTCAAGTCCAAGTGCAAAGATTAGGAAAAATAAATCAAATTTTCTCCTTGTATAAGTGGCAGGTTCCAGGCCTGGAGCTCAGAAAGTATAGATGAGCCTGGGATGTCTTGTCATCCCGGAAAGTAAGAAAGTGCTCCAAAAAATTATGGGAACATATCAAAAGGACACAGAGACCAGTTTGGAGAGTTCACCTTAGCCAAATCTGGGACAATTTAAGCATCCATGTAAATTATAGTAATTGATTATAATCCTTTGAATAGAATGGAAAACCACAAATCCATACTGATATAAGTAAAAAAAATTAATGAAAGTTTGGTGAGGAACAGGATATTTACATAGTTTAAAAATACCACCCCACAACATGCTTTTTAATTCCAAAGAGAGAAGAATAACCTTACAGTAGAGAAGTCTAGCAGGCATTACCTGTCTCAGTCAGCTCAGGCTACCGTACCATAAACTGAGTGGCCTATAAACAACAGAAATACATTTGTCACAATTCTGGAGGCTGAGAATTCAAGATCAAGGTGCAAGCACAGTCAGGTTCTGATGAGGACCCTCTTCTGGGTTTCAGGCTGCTTACTTCTTGTTGTATCCTTACATGGCAGAGAGCAGATAAGGCCACTTAGTTCATTCATGATGGCTTCATCCTCATGACCTCGTTTACTCCTAATTACCTCTCCAAAGGCCCCATCTCCTAAAACCATCACATTGGGAGATGGGGGGATAGGATTCAACATATGATTATGGGGAGGGGAACCAAAATTCAGTCTACAACACCATATTAACATCATGGTCAAAAGTAACATCACCTGTGATGGGACAAATCAAAATCGTGTGCCACCTATGGTGTGCCATGAAGAGAACATGGCATCACTTGTACAATATTCCTGCCAAAGGTATATAATAATCAAAGATGCATCAAATGATGAAGTAATATCAGACAACCCCAGATTGAAAAATATCCAACGAAGTATTGAGGTTTTAAATGTCAGGAAAGACTAAAAAACTATTTCAAATTGAAAGAGACTAACTAACCTGACAACTAAATGCCCTATGTGACCTATGACCTTTTGTTATAAAGGACATAATTGGAGCAATGGGTCATTCATAAATGGGGTTTGTGGATTGGGTGGTAGTTGCATGCAATGTTAATTTCCTGATTTCAAGGGTTTTATTGTGGTTGTGTAGGAAAATGTCATCATTCATAGGAAACACTCGCTAGAGTGTTTAGAGGTGATGAGGCTTCAGGTGGCAACATACTCTCAAGTTGTTAAGAAAAAAAAGTTTTTTGTACTATCTTCAGCTTTCCTGTAAATTTGAGATTGCTTAAAATAAATGAAAAAAAAAAAGGAAGAAAAGAAAAGAAAAAAGAAGAAAAGAAAAGGAGAAACAAAAGAAAGCCAGATCTTAATTCTCCATCAAGGGGAAGTAGGAGAAGGGATAAAAAGAAAAGCACAGTCCACAAATCATACTTAACATATAATTTCTAATTATAGCACTTTGATTCACATTTTGAGCAATTGTGAAGAGTTAACTAAAGGGACCATTGAGGGTCATTTCCTCAGTTTTTCCTTGTTCATCTTCCAATAGTTCCCATAGGAAGTAAAACCAAAGGTAAAGACTGCACATAATTCACAAATGAGAATGGAAGAAATGTTCCTAATTCCTGGTACCTAACCTGGACCTGTTGGGGCTTGAAGATCAGTGGTGACCAGTCCCCCTGAGGCAAGGGTCAGAAGTCATTGTGCTTGGACTGATGCATCTCCCAACTGGGGAGAGGTCTCTAAGCTTGAGTGCTGGGTGGCTCCAGCAATGCCCACGCACAGCTGCCCACAAGAATAGCTCTTCCCTGCACATTCTAGCAGCTCACGACTATCGGGATCCTGGGGGTATAGTCCACTGTTCACTGACTAACAGGAAAGAGGAGAAACTAAAAGAATTGCTCGCTGAGAGATCTGCATAATCTTTCCCTCTTTAATCAGCTGCCTTTCCAAATAAAGTTGAAAGGAACAGTTGAAAGGAACAGATTCTGACCAGCTTGGAAACCCGATGCTGAGCAGGGAGAGTTCATCTGTTTCAGGCTCACCCCAAATGCTATCCCATCAAGGTGAAATGGGCATACTATATTTCATTTATCCTCTCTTCAGTTGGGGGATATTTGGGTTGTTGTTCCATTTTGAGAGGAAGAGGGTATTATGAATAATGCTGTATGAACACATGTGTACAAGTTTTTGTATGAACATAAGTTTCAATTCTCTTGGATATATACCCAGGAGGGGATTGATGGACCATAAGGTAATTCTATGTTTAAATTTTTGAGGAACCAACAAATTTTTAAGAGTAGCTGCACCATTTTACATTCTCACCAGCAAAGGATTCCCATTTCTCCACATCTTCATTAGCATTTATTATAGCCACCTAGTGAGTATTATGTGTTATCTCATTGTAATTTTGATTTATACTTCCCTAATGGCTAATAATATTGAGCACGTTTTTCATTCATTTATTGGCCATTTGTATAGAAATGGAAATGTTCTTTGAAAAAGTATTCAAATACTTGGCCCATTTTTAATTGGGCTAATAGTCTTTTTATTATTGAGTTGTAAGAGTTCTTTGTGTAATCTGGATACTAGATCTTTATCAGATATATAATTTGCCAATATTTTCCCCCATTTTGTGTGTTCGCTTTGCTTTCTTGATAGCATTTTTTGAAAAACAAAAGTTTTAATTTTTGATAAAATCCAATTTATTTTTTCTTTGTTGCTTATGGTTTTGGTGTCCTATCTGAAAAATTGTTGCCTAATCCAAGTCTATAAAGATTTATTCCTAAGTTTTCTTCTTAGAGTTTGATACTTTTAGTTTTTACATTTAAGTCTTTGATCCATTTGGAGTTAATTTTTTTTTTTATTTTATCATTATTTTTTATGGTGACATTGATTAATGAAATCCATATGTTTCAGCTGTACACTTTAACAATAAGGCATATAGATATTTACACTGTGTGTTCACAACTCATACTTAGATTTCTTTCTCTCACCACATATTTGACCCCCTTAACACCATCTACCTCTCCCCTTCCCTGATCTCCTAAACTCTAGTAACCACTAGTCCATTGTTCATGTCCATGAGTCTCTGTTTGTCTGTCCTGTTTGTTTGTTGCTTTTAGGTTTATATTCCACGTATAAGTGATACCATGTGATTGTCAACTTTTTCTGTCTGGCTCATTTCACTTAGCATGATTCTCTCAAGTTCCATCCATGTTGTAAATGGCAGTATTTCATCTCTTCTTATGGCTGAGTAATATTCCATTGTATATATGTACCACAGCTTCTTTAGCCAGTCATCTATCGTAGGACACTTTGATTTCTTTCATGTCCTGACCACTGTGAATAATGCTGCTATGAACATTGATGTGCAAATATCTTTTTGGATAAGAGTCTTCAAGTCTTTGGAGTAAATACCCAGTAGAGGGATTGCTGGATCATATAGTAGATCACTTCTTAGTTTTCTGAGGAATCTCCATACTGTTTTCCATAGTGGCTGTACCAATTTGCAGTCCCACCAGCAGTGTATGAGGGTTCCTTTTTCTCTGCATTCTCTCCAACATCTGTTATTACTTGTCCTGTTGATTATAGCTATTCTAACAGGTGTGACATGGTATCGCATTGCGGTTTTGATTTACATTTCCCTAATAGCAAGCCATGTTGAACATCTTTTCAAATATTTGTTGGCCCTTTTTATGTACTCTAGGGAGAAATGTCTGTTCAGGTGTCTCTCACCACATATTTTTATTTGATCATTTGTTTTTTTGTTGTTATTGAGTTGTGTGAGTTCTTTATATATTTTGACATTAGGCCGTTATTGAAGGCGTTGTTTGAAATATATTTTCCCATGCAGATGGTTGTCTCTTTATCTTGTTGATGATATCAAAACCTTTTGCTGAGCAGAAGCTTTTTAGTTTGATGTAGTCCCATTCATTTATTTTGCTTTTACTTACCTTGCCTTTGAGGTCAAATTCACAAAATCTTCTTTAAGTCCAAGGTCCTTGAGTTTCATTCCTATGTTTGCTTCTATGCATTTTATTGTTTCAGGTCTTATATTCAGGTTCTTAATCAATTTTGAGTTAATTTTGGCATGTGGTGATAGACAACAGTCTAGTTTCATTCTTTTGCAAGTGGTCTTCCAGTTTTCCTGGCACCATTTATTGAAGAGGCTTTCCTTTCTCCACTGTATGTTTTGACTTTTTTGTCAAAAATTACTTGCCCATATAAATATGAGTTTGCTTTTATTTTATTACAGAATGGAAGAGACTCTCCATTCTGTTCCACCAGTCTCTGTGTCTGTTTTGCTGTCAATACCATGCTGTTTTGATTACTGTCGCTTTGTAGTATAATTTTAATTCGGGCGGAGTGATGCCTCCAGCCCCACTGTCGTTTCTTAGGATGGCTTTGGCAATTCGGGGTCCTTTGTGCTCCCATACAAATCTGAAGATTTTTTTTGTCTAGTAGATATTTTATTCTTTCTGCTGCAATTGCAAAAGGGGTTATTTTTTCCACTTCTTTTTCTGACACTTCATTATTAGAATATAGGACCACTATGGATTTTTGAATTTGTATCCAGAAACTTTACTGTATTTGCTTATTGTTTCTAGTAGTGTTCTTGTGGAGTCTTCAGGGTTTTCTATATAGAGAATCATGTCATCCTCAAATAGTGACAGTTCGACTTCTTCGTTTCCTATTTGGATGCCTTTTATATCTTTCTCTTGTCTGATTGCACTCATTAGGACCTCCGATGTTAAATTGAACAACAGTGGTGATAGTGGACAGCCTTGCCTTGTTCCTGATATTAGAGGGAAGGTTTTTAGTTTTTCACTGTTATGTATGATGTTGGTTGAGGGTTTGACATATATGGCCTTTATTATGTTAAGGTACTTTCCTTCTATACCGATTTTGCTAAGTATTTTGATCATAAATGGATGCCGTATCTTGTCGAAGGCTTTTTCTGCATCTATTGATATGATCATATGACTCTTATTTTTTAATATGTTTATGTGGTGTATCACATTAAGATTTGCATATGTCGAACCATCCCTGTGCCCACTTGATCGTGGTGTATAATCTTTTTAATAGGTTACTGTATTCAGATCGCTAGTGTCTTATTTAGGATTTTTGCATCTGTGTTCATGAGAGATATTGGTGTGTAGTTTTTTTTTTCTTGTGTTATTTTTACCAGGTTTTGATATCAGGGTAATATTGGCCTCACAAAATGAGTTGGGAAGTATTGCCTCCTCTTCAATTTTTTGAAAGAGTTTGAACAGAATAGGTATTAAATATTCTTTGAATGTTTGGTATAATTCACTGGTGAAGCCACCTGGTCCCGGATTTTTACTTTTTGGTGAGTTTTTGATAATTGTTTCAATTTCCATACTGCTGATTGTTCTATTTAGATTTTCCAGTTCTTCTTGATTCAGTCTAGGAAGATTGTAGTTTTCTAAA
This sequence comes from Pteropus alecto, assembly GCF_000325575.1. NCBI lineage: Eukaryota > Metazoa > Chordata > Mammalia > Chiroptera > Pteropodidae > Pteropus > Pteropus alecto. Next base: position 1,673,746 of record NW_006435766.1, read on the forward strand.
TACTGGTCCATGTCTTCTAAGTTATTAAATTTGGTGTTACATACTTTTTCATAGTATTCTTATATGACCCTTTGTATGATCATTTCTATGACGTCTGTTGTAATTTCCCCTCTTTCACCCCTGATTTTGTTTGTTTGTGTTCTTTCTCTCCTTTCTTTAGTGAGTCTAGCTAGGGGTTTGTCAATTTTATTAACCTTCTCAAAGAACCAGTTCTTTGTTGCATTTATTTTTTCTATTGTTTTTTGTTTGTTTGTTTGTTTTATTTTCAATTTCATTTATTTCTGCTCTAATTTTGATTATTTCTTTTTATCTGCTGACTGTAGGCTTCATTTGTTTTTCCTTTTCTAGTTTTTTAAGATGAAGCGTTAGGTTGTTTATTTAGGCTCATTCTTGTTTTGGGAGATAGGCCTGTAATGATATGAACTTTCCTCTTATGACCACTTTTGCCATGTCCCAAAAGTTTTGATATGTTGTACTATCATTATCATTCGTTTCTATGTATCTCTTGATCTCTCTTTTTATTCTTTCTCTGACCCAATTATTCTTCAGTAGTATGTTGTTTAATCTGCATGTATCTGTGTTTCTTCCTGCTTTTTTTTTGTAGTTGCTCTCTAGTTTCAGAGCATTATGATCAGCGAATATGGTTGGTATGATTTCAACCCTCTTATATTTGTTGAGGCTATCTCTGTGTCCCAGTATGTGGTCGATTCTTGAGAATGTTCCATGTGCACTAGAGAAGAATCTATAACCAACTGTTTTGGAATGGAAGGGTCTGTAAATGTCAATTATGTCCATTTGGTCTAATATGTCATTTAAAGATGTTATTTCCTTATTGATTTTCTGTTTGGATGATCTGTCCATATCCAACAGTAGGGTATTTAAGTCCCCTACTACGATAGTGTTTCGGTCTATTTCTCCCTTTAGTTCTGTTAGTAATTAATTGCTTTATATATTTTGGGGCTCCCTGATTGGGGGCATAGATGTTAATAAGTGTTATGTCTTCTTGGTGTTTGATTCCCTTTACATTATGAAGTGTCCTTCAGTACCTTTCTTTATCTTTTTTATCTTGATGTCTAATTCATCTGATATTAGCACTGCTACTCCCACTTTTCTCTGAATGCCATTTGCTTGAAATATCATTTTCTACCCTTTCATTTTGAGTCTATATTTATCCTTGGGGCTGAGATGTTTCTCCTGGAGGCAGCATACAGTTGAGTTTTGTGTTTTGATTCATTCTGCAACTCTGTGCGTTTTTATTGGTGAGTTTAGTCCATTTACATTGAGGGTGATTATTGAAATATGAGGTCTTCTTATAGCCATTTTATATTTTGCTTTCTGGTAGCTCAGTATTTCCATTGCTTCCTTGTTCTTGTGTTTCTGTTTTCTTTATTTTGGTTGGCTTTTGTGGGTTTTCCCACTGGTTATTCTTGTTTTATGTTATATACTTCAGTTCTGAATCTTTGGTGTATGATTACTATTACGAATATGAAAAGGATAGTTATATATATACAGTCATACATTGTCTTCTGTGCATGCCTTATCTCCATTCCCCTTTGGGAATGTGGATTTTTTAATCCCTCCCTTTTTCAGTCATTGTTGTCTCAATTTGTCCCTATGTATGCTGGACGTTCATTACTATCTTGCTATAGCAATTCTCTTATTATTTAAACTTATAATGCCCTGATCTTAGTAAGGGTTGCCCTCCTCTGCTTCTATTTGCCTGATAGTCACCTTACTCTTAATTATGTATTTTTTGTTGTTGTTGTTATCTTGTTTTAGGTGAGCTCACCCCTTTCAGTATTTTCTGCAGTGCAGGCCTCATAACGGAGAATTCCCTCAATTTTTGTATGTCTGGAAAGATCTTAATTTCTCCTTCATATCTAAAGGAGAGCTTAGATGGATGCATTATTCTAGGCTGGTAGGTCCTTTCACTTAATAGTTTAAATATTTGATTCTATTCTTTTCTGGCTTGTAAGGTCTGTGCTGAGATGTCTGAGAATAATCTAAGGGATTTTCCTTTATATGTTACCGTCTTCTTCTCCCTGGCTGCCTTGAGAATTCTATCTTTGTCATTGATTTTTGATAATTTTAATACAATGTATCTTGGTGAAGGCCTTTTTGGCTCGAGGTAATTGGGTGTTCTGTTGACTTCTTGAATTCCAAGCTTCAGATCATTCCTTAGATTTGGGAAATTCTCATCCACTATTTGTCTGAAAATCCTTAGTCCCTGTTCCTTTTCCTTGCCTTTAAGAATGCCCTTTATTTTTATGTTTCCTCTCCCGATGGTATCAGCTAGTTCTTGTATTTCTCTTTCCTTATTTTTCATTCTTCAGTTTCTCTCTTCTTCCTTCTGACTTACTTCTAGATTTCTGTCTTCGATATCACTGATCCTTTTCTCCATTTGGTCGACTCTATTTCCTAAGCTTGCTGTTTTATTTTTCAGCTCTTGAGCAAGATACATTAAAATATCCTATCATAATTGGCACCATGTTGATAGTCTTTGAAGCTGGGATTCAATAGCTACACCATTCTTTCCTCTTTTATGTATGTTTGGAAATTTTCATTAAAAAATTAATTTCTTAAATCTCCAACTATAGGGCTTCTGGTCAAGATGGCAGAGTAGGTAGACGCTGTGCTTCCCTCCTCTCACAACCACATCAAAATTACAACTAAACTACAGAACAACCATCATTGGGAATCACCTGAAGTCTAGCTAAACAGAACTCCTACAACTGGGGACACATAGAAGAGGCCAATTCAAGACTGCTAGGAGAGATAGAGATGTGAAACAGGCTGGTCCCACACCCATGTGTGGCAGTTAAGAATCGGGAAAAATATCTTGGGTGCAGAGGTCCCCCAGAAGAGCAAGGAGTCCTGGCCCCACACCAGGCTCCTGAGCCCAGGGTTCCAGGACCAGGAAGAGAATTCCCCACAACTCTGGCTGTAAAAACCAGCAGAGATTGTGGCCAAGTAACACAGGGCTGAAAGTCGAGACTTTCCTCTTAAAGGACCCATGCTGACTCATTCACTGATGGACTCACTCACTCTGAGCTCCAGCACTGAGGCAGCAGCTCAAAAGGCACCAGGGACATATGGGGAGGAACTGACTTGTCTGGCTTCAGGGTGAGGACTAGAAGGGCAGCTTTTTCCAAGACAGGAGTGTTGGCAGAATTGTTCCTTTGTTGAGCTCTCCTCTCTCCCAGCATACAAATTTCAGTGGGTGCCATATCTGAGTGTCCATCGACCTGAGTAACACTGGGTGCCCTGCCCTGGTGATTCCTTAAGACCCCACCCCACCCAACTTGCAGGTCCACCCAAGCAGCTTCCTGTGACTTTTCCTACAAATAGCCTGTCTTGGCTCATGCTGTGGACTTTCCTCAACAAGCAACATCTGGCCTCAGCATGCCTCATACCTCTTGCTGTACAGCCCCAAGCCTGGCACTAGTGGCAGCTGGCCTCAGTTTGTGGCTTGGCCTCTTGAGGCACCTCCAAGCCCAGTGCAGGTAGTGCCCATCTATGGAGTGCTTGGTGGCTCATGCCATGTAGCACTGGGCAGGGCATAGGCAGTTTTTGAACATGGCCTGCAGCAAGACCTCTCACAGGAGGCCCCAGAGCAAGCCTGCTTGGTGGCTGGCTTTGACTCAGCCAGAGGACCACTAGGGCTGGTACAAATACACCCAAAAGGCAGACTGAGCAGGCATCAAAGCCCTGCTAAAGTGAATCTTGCTCCATGAGATCAGCCCCTGCACAGCAACTCCTTGACTGTAGTCACCAGTCAGCCCGTGGTTCAATCCCTCCCAATGATGTACAAACAGCAACCAAGGCTCAACTACAACAGAAGGGTAGACGCAACCCATACAAGGGACACACCTGTAGCACCCAGCTCAGGTGATCAGGGAGGCTGTGCCTCATGGGACACCCACTACATAAGGCCACTCTGCTAAGACCAGGAGATGTAGCAGCCCTAATTAATACATAGAAACAAATACAGGGAAGTGGTCAAAATGGGGAGACAAAGAAACAAGTCTCAAATAAAAAACAAACAAACAAACAAAAAACAGAAAAAAGTTCCAGAAAAAGAACTAAACGAAATAGAGTCAAGCAATCTACCAGATACAGAGTTTAAGACACTTGTTATAAGGATGTTCAATGAATTTAGGGAACCAATAGATGATTTCAGTGAGTTAGGGGAAGAGTAGGTGAACTTGATGAGAACTTTAACAAAGAGATAGAAAACATAGAAGTGGAGAGTAAAACATAAAAAAGAGCCAGTCAGAAATAAAGACTATAAAAACTGGAATAAAGAATATCTTAGGAGGAATTAACAGTAGATTAGATGAAGCAGAGAACTGAATCAACAACTTAGAGTATAAGGTAGAAGAAAATACCCAATCAGAACAGCAACAAGAAAAAAAATCCAAAAAAATATGATAGTTTAAGAGGGCTCTGGGACAACATGAAGCTTACCAACATTCACATTGTAGGAATACCAGAAGGAAAAGAGAAAGAGCAAGGAATTGAAAACCTATTTCAAAAAATAATTATTGAAAACATCTCTAACCTGGTGAAGGAAATAGACATAAGCCCAGGAAACATAGAGAGTTCCAAACAAAATAAACCCCGAGGCCAACACCAAAACATATAATTAAAATGTCAAAGGTTAAAAACAAAGAGAGAATCTTAAAAGTGGCAAGAGAAAAGCAGTCAGTTACATACAAAGGAGCTCCCATAAGACTGTCAGCTGATTTCTCAACAGAAATTTTGCAGGCCAGAAGGATTGACAGGAAATATTCAAAGTGATGACAGTCAAGGACCTACAGCCAAGATTACTCTACCCAGCAAAGCTATCATTTAGAATCTATCCTTTGATAGATAAAGGGCTTCCCAGATAAAGAAAAAAACTAAAGGAGTTCATCATCACCAAGCCAGTATATTATAGGAAATGTTAGAGCTCCTTAAGAAGAAGAAAAAAGAAAAAGAGATCAAAATTATAAATAATAAAATGGCAATAAGTACATATCTAGCAATAATTACTTTAAATGTAAATGGATTAAATGCTCCAATCAAAAGATAGGGTGTTCAATGGATAAGAAAACAGGACCCTTACATGTGCTGCCTACAAGAGACTCACTTCAGATCGAAAGACACACACAGACTGGAGGTAAAGAAATGAAAAAAGATGTTTCATTAAATGGAAACAACCAAAAGAAAAAACAAACTTATCCTAGACAAAATAAACTTTAAAACAAAGGCTATAACAAGAGTCAAAGAAGGACATTATATAATGATAAAGGGATTAATCCTTCAAGAAAATGTAACCCTAGTAAACATTCATGCACCCAACATAAGAGTGCCTAAATATGTAAAGCAAATATACAGAGAACAGAGTAAGCAAACAAACAACAGAAACGAGCTCATAGATACAGAATATTTAGATGGTTGTCAGGTTGGAGGATGGAGGGATGGGTGAAAGGAAGAGAGGACTAAGAGGGACAAATTGGTAGTTACAAAATAGTCATGGAGATGTAGAGTATAGCATGGGGAATATAGTCAGTAGTTTTATAATAACTATTACGGTGTCAGATGGGTACTGGAGTTATCAGGGTAACCACTTCATAAGTTATATAAATGTCTAATCACTGTGTTGTACACCTGAAACTAATATAATATTGTATGTAAAATATAATTTAAAAAATATCCAATTACAATCACATTTTTACCACATTTTCTCTGCATTTCTGCTCATTTTTGTTTCATATGTTTGTTTAGCTACTATGTTGTTTGGTGGATATAAATTTATACCAATTATATCTTTTTAATTAAGTCTGCCTTTATTATAAGTCTGCTTTCTATTTTGTTTTGTATTTTTAACCTTAAATGCTACTTTGTCTAAGATTAATGTTGCCACTTCTGTCCAATCCACGCCCCCCACCCCACCCTGCCTCTATATTTGCCCGGATCACTTTGCCTATTCCTTTATTTTTATCCTACCCTTATTGTTTCTTATAAATCACATATAAGTTATGGTTTCTGTCTTTTCATATAATTGGATATTGAGTGTAATATTTAATGTAACAAAGATTATAGAGTACTTGATTTTAATTCTTTCATACTATGTTACTATTTATTTTATATTGTTAGTTCCTCTCTTTTCCTGAAGTTTGCTGATGTAACAGCATTCTCTTTTCCCATCTTCCCTTTCCTTCTTATTAATTTGGAGATTTGCAGGCAAGTTGCTTTCCAGCTAGAAAGATGGATGAGAAGGGGCCTTTCGGGGATACCTAGCCATAGACTCTGAGCCTTACTTCAGCTCCAGAGACAAAGCCTTGATGGCTCTGGATTTGGCTCAAGAACCAGCAGACATTCAAGTTTGTATTCATTGCTGAAATGGAATATTAGTGTTGTTTATATAAATTCTCCCTAAATAGAATTGCAAGTCCTAAATGTAAAGGGCTAGGAGGCATCATAGAATTAAACCTCTCAGAAGAAGAATTCTAGTTGCACTGAAACACAGTGCAGTGTAATCTCTTCAATTTAAGTTTCTGTATTCTTGGGCAAGGATGTGGAGAACTTCTAGCATGTGGATATGGGGGTGAGGAGTGGGGATGTGATAAGAAACAGGTGTATCTGTCATTCTTTAGCCGACCTAAGAGATGCAAAGCTCTGCTGTCATTTTCCATTCCACTAATGGTTGCCCTCCTTCATCTAGTACCATAAACAAATATTTCTCTAATACTGTATGTAAAAAAGCAAACCAAAAACCAAAAACACAGTACAAACTATTGCCCTCCACCAAAGTATGACATTCCCTCATTAATAAGGTGAAATCTTGAGAATGTTAAAACTACCCTACTGGCTCTTTGATCCAGATAGGGACATATGGGCCACTGCTCAGATTACATAATTTAGTGCTTTTTAGCTTCTAGCTATTACTAGGGTTTTGCTTATGAAATCCTTATTTAGCACTTACGTTACATATTCCTGGTCACTCTATCATTTTATATTACACTACACACTACACACACACACACACACACACACACACATGCTCTACAAATCTCATTGCTTATCACTCTAATCTTGAAGTCTTTTTTTACTGCTTTATTTACAGTTTGATTAGAGTCTTTGAGGAGTTTCATCAAATGGAATTAGTTAAATGATTTATTGCCAAGTCTTTGCATAATGTTGAATATTTTTCTTTTACCCTAACATTTGTGTAATAGTCTTGGTTACTTTCCTCTCAGTAGTTTATAAACATTATCTTACCATTCTCCAGATTTCAGTATTTTAGAAGTCAAATCTAGTGACAATCTGATTCTTTTCCTTTTTGTTCAGAATATGAAAGATATTCCTCTTTTGTCTAGACATTTAAGAATTTGACCAGGATATTCCGTAAGTGGCTCTTTCACTAATCTATTCTGAGAATGGACACATTTGTTCCCTTTGAATACTCACATATTTTTTAGCACACAGGAATTTATTATTATTATTTAATTATTGCTTCTCTACTTGCTTCTTTTGTCTTTTTGGAAATTTTATTATTCACATGTAAGGTCTTCTGGATCTAACTTTTGAGTGTTTTTTATCTGTTCCTTCAATATTTCCATCTGCTGGTAATTTAGTTCTACATTTTGAGAGTTTTCTTTCACTGAATATTCTGGGCCACTCATGCAGATCTCAACTATCCTCTGCTTCAATTCATTAATTAAAGTTGTAAATGCAAAAGTCATGTTTCTTATTTCTGCAAAATGTTTTTATGCTGTAACTGAGTGTCTTTGATTTGATTTGATTTTTATTTTTTGGTTCAAGTGGCTGAGTGTCTCCATTGATCCTTGCTTTTTTCATGGGTCAGACCCCTTTACGTGGACTGTTACTTTCTTCTGCTCTCTCATGGCTCTAAGGGAATACTTTCGCAATCCCATGACTAGTGAAAGGTTCAGCACTGGCTGCCCTGTGTCAGGTGCTACAGTGGCTGGCAGGTGGCAAGGGCTCTAGGGAACCGGGGAAGATCTGTCCCTGCGCTCTCAACTGCAAAACTAGCCTTCTGTTGACTCAGGGCCAGGGACCACTGCCTGGGAGAGGGGTGGCTGCACCCAGCTCTCCACAGATACCCAGTTTTAGTCGTTGCCCAGGGCTCCCAACTGTTTGTCCCACTCCCATTCTGCCCAGGAGACCACCATCCTGAGCCTTTCTCCCTGGGCCTGGTGAGAGGCCTCCCCCTTCACCTGCCTGCTAGCCTCAGCTTCTGCTGCATCAGAAAAGGGAGTTAATGGTTGAAAAGGGGTTAAGAACAAAAGTCTGCCATCATCCCACTGTTGTAATCTAGTACAAGCAACCATGAAAGGATTTATTCTTTGGCAGCAAAGAGAAGAGAGAAATATTTATTTATTATTGGTAACTATGGAGCCTGAATCTACTGGCAAGCGAATATTTATCAAACACTTAAAACAGTATGTCAGGCCTAGTGCAAGTTTCTTTAAATTATCTCATTTAATCCTCATAACAATGCTATAGTTATTGTTCATCAAGAGATATTAAGTGACTTGCTCAGGGTCACTTCGAGCAGCTATTAGGGGGACTAAAATTATTCAACGTCTTCAGAGTGTCTGCAGTTCACCCGTGGGCTGGGAACAGTGCAACCTTCCAAACAAGCTAGGTTCCACAGCTTCAGTTCCTGCAGCTTGCACGCACGCACGCGTGCGCAGGCACACACACACACACACACACACACACACACGCACGCACACACACCAGTTGGCATGACAACATGACAAAATGCTGCTACCCCAGATGGGAGGATAAAACTTCATGCCCTGAAAGAGAGTAAAAACTCACCCACATTTGAATGTTTAAGCTACTTGCAAAGAATGCCGCAATTTGCTGGAACTCCCACCACCAGAGGGAGACAAAGAGCTCTAGCCTTTCCAAATCTAGACTTCCTCTCAGTGTCCCTGCGTTTCTCATATCTCCTAAAAAAGATAGCATTTCCCAGCAGGACTTTCGGGGGCAAAAGCACGTGCACTGTTGTAGAAAATGGTCTGAAAACCATTTTAGTTTGCAGGAAATAGCTTGTGAAATTTCCTCATGCAGCAAGGGATCGTATGTATTCTCTGCTGCTCCATGGAGCCAACCTGGTCCTGACCATGAGGCATAAGGGAAGCTAGCTGGAGAAGAGGTCTGTGAAGAAGTGGAAACAGAAAATGGAAAAGATGATGTAGCTAGCTGCTTGCTATCCCAAAGCCCGGTGTCAGAGATTAAACTTAGCCCCAGTCGGGCAGTCACTGGAGCCAGGCACTCCAACTCGATGAGTTGGGCATAACAGCAGGGGCTGCTAGGCAGCAGTTGCAAGGTCCTTCTTCAAAGGACCACAACGCTAATGGAAGGGAATGTAGGGGCAGGACACAACAGGACAAAGTCCTTCATAACTGCCTGAATTCTGGGTAAAGCCTAATCTTAGGGAGAAACTGGGTAACTGCACAGCAACTAAGGAAGGAGACCTTTGGTTAAAGCCCAGCCCAGTGCACTTGGCCAGGGGAATGAGGGGGATGGAGGAAGACGCTCAAGAGGCAATGTAATTTGAGGTCACTTCGTGGAGTCCAGGATGCACAGGACCATGGTGTGCTGGTCATGGAAGGGTCTGGAAGTACGTGTGTGCCTGAAGAATGGGATGCAGTGTGTGGCGTCACAGACTAGGGAAGCCAGGGGAGAGACAATGAAGCAGGGGCCAACTGGAGAGGCTACCTGAGGAGATGGTGATGACTTAAATATCATAAAAGTTCTTTCAGAGACCAGTATGGCAGGCTCTGAGAAGGAGATCTTTCAGTGTGAGAATTTAAGTCCCAATGCAATTCTAATGAATTGATTCTGCAGAGGCCCATAAGACACAAGGCCCGGGAACTACCATGTCCAGGTCCTCACTACATACACACAACTGTCTGTCCTTCTTGTTCGGAATTGGAGTATTTAAGAAACAAATTTTGGCAGTCCTGTTAGAATATTGTCAGGCAACTTGACTTCCCTCCAGTATCTCAGTCTCTCAAAACTTGGGTCTCCTGATCTCCCTTGCGTGTGTAGCCCTATTCCAGTCTCCAGACCCGACCCGGACGGTCAGAGAGGTGTATAGTCTAGCACCACTAGCTCAGGCTTGTCTGGTGTCCATTTCTAATGAGTGAAATGTCTTCCTGTTTCTAAGACTCCCAGTCTCCCCTGTGGTTAATTGGGGACTTGCCTTGCTCCTTGTACCTGGGTCTCTGTTAGGGAAACCTCAGGTCTTGGTTTGCACATTCCAGACTCAGTGGCTGGGCCCTGACATCCACTGACCCCTTTCGTGATGGCAGCTCCTGCTTGTCCTTGCTGCTGAATGCCTTTTGCCTCCAGTCATCCTGATGTGCTTGTCTGCAGCCTACTCCTTGCTACATACATGCTGTTCTGCTGGGCGATTGTCACTGTCTCTTGGGAGACCCATCCATTAGATCTGAATATGTTTTGACATACGAGGTGTGAAAGAAGGCGATAAGCAAAGAAAAACCCCACAGTTTTTGGCTTGAGAAACTGGAAAGAATTGCCATCAACTGTGACAGGTAAGGCTGTAAGTGGAACATGTACGGGGTTCCTAGGGGAAGGGTAAGAGTTCAGTTTTGGATACGTTAAGTTAGAGATGGCCATTAACCATCCAAGTATGGAGACCAAGTGGCCACTGGACACATCTAGAATGTGGGAGGGAGGTGTGGACTGAATGTTATTATTTTGTAAGTTGTTGGGACACAGTGCATTTAAGCCATTGCACTGGATGAGATCACTGAAGGCTTGATATAGAGAGAAAAGAGAAAAAGGCCAAGGACTAAAACAAGAGACTCTCTTACCTTAAGACAAGAGGAAGAACCAGCAAAGACGACTGCTTATTAGAAAACCACTTTTTTTTTCAGCAAATAATTAGCAGCTATGACGATAGCCACATGCTAAGCTCTAACCGGAGTTTTCCCTCTTTGAGTTTCCTTATGGTGTGTGATTCACTTTACATGCAAACAGGATACTGCATATTCACCACTAGCGGAGGCCTTTGGGAATAGTTCTTACTGTACACTTGGGTTTACTCCAGCTCTTCCTCATTTTCTCCTGGGAGGTATGCGCTTGGCAGTGTGCATTTGCGGAGGCAGAAGCGGACTGTCGGGGTGGAGTAGGGGCAGTGCAGTTCACAGGCACACATCGAACTGAACGCAAAGTTGAAAAACAATCTTCTCTCTCAGAATACACTAACCAATCCTTCCTGTGGGTGGGAGTTTGACTTTTTGTTCATGTATATATTCTTCATCTGGTAAATGGTGATTCTTTGGGAACTATTTTCTCTGTCTTTTTAAGGGAAAACCAGAAGATTTTGTGTTTAGTTGACTTTTATACCAAAGTGTAATCTCCTAATTAAAATATAAAATATTTAAAATGCAGTCTATGGCCATGCCACCCTAAACATGCCCGATCTCATCTGATCTCGGAAGGTAAGCAGGGTCGGGCCTGGTTAGTACTTGGATAGGAGACCACCTAGAAAGACCAGGTGCTGTAGGTGTAAAATAAATAAAATAAAATATTTAAAATACAAAAGCCCACAAAAATTTTAAGCAATCTAATTAAAAATAAACTATTAAGGGAACTGTATTAGTTTTCTAGATTGCCTTAACAAAGTACTACAAATTGGTGGCTTAAAACAACACAATTTATTCTCTTGCAGACTTGAAGGTTAGAAGCTGAAAACCAAGATACGGGCAGGGCCACGATTGCACGGAAAGCCCTAGACAAGGATCCCTCCTGGCCTCTCCCCAGTGTCGGTGGTTCCTGGCAGTCCCAGGTGTTCCTCTGCTGTTGCTGCATCACTCCAATCTCTGCCTCTATCTTCACATGGCCTTCTCTCCTGTGCATCTGCCCAAATGCCCCTTTTCTTATAAAGACATCAATTATTCATTGTATTAGGGCCCACCCTGATCCACGAGGACCTTGATTATATCTACAAAGACCCTATTTCCAAATAAGGTCACACCTACAGGTTCTAGGTGAACATGAATTTGTAGGGAGGACACTCTCCAACCTAGCACAGTAACTAACTTCTCTGCTTCGGGGAACAGTGGACAGGGGGGCCTCAACCAGGGGCAAGCATGTACACAATCGATATGTAACTTAATAAAATGTATTAGTTGATTCTCCTGAAAATGAACATACACACCAACTGCAAAACAAAGGAGTTAACATATAAACAAAGCAGTTAAAATACTTAAGGCAGAAAAAGACTCACCCTAATTCCGAGTTCACATCACACTTCACTATATTTCTCAAAGCGTATTTTCAGAAACCACAGCACTCTGACACTGTGTTCCACAGTGTCCCACGAGATTTCCCAGTTGGCCAAATGCTGGCTATTTTTGAGTCATCCCTGGTTTGGTTTGATGGTGTAGCAGGGACAAAAATGAATTAGCTAGCTGTCTGGTCCTTCTCTTCCTTTATCTCTGCATCCCAGAGAATCCAGGTTGCTTACTTCAAGGACTTCCCACGGGTCTCAGAGCTTTCAGATCTAATCAGATTGAATTTAAGTTACTGGGTCAGCAGTAAGCCGGACTGACTTTTCTAGGACTAAGGTTGACCTGAACGTGCAGCCTCTGAAGGAACACAAGCTGGTGCCCTCCATTTAGACACAGGCCAATGCCTGTGTGGAAGAGAGCAGCAAAGTGGGGTGTTGGGCTATGGACACATCATCCTTACTCTGAGTGCCTGTCTTTCCAGCTTTCTGGAGAGTGGAGAGGGCGATTCCAACCAGGGCCAAGCACATGGCTTACAAGTGGAGCGGGTGTGCATGTCTGCGTTGCTTATACCACATAGTTCTATTCCATGTTCCCTTTACCAAGTGGCTAGAGGTCCTCATCTTTCTGGGCTGTCAACATTTAGAGATGGTTACTTAAAATGTACAACTTAAATGAGGAATCTCAGATATTTACTTCATAGCATAATATTGATTTGAATTTAGTTACTTCAGCAGTACATAAACTAAAATGATTACACGGCTTTTCATATTTTCTAGTCAGCATTCAGCTTCTCCTTTAATGCCAGAGTACTGCTGTATCACTGCCTCCTTGGGGCAGAGGTTAGGTACAATTTATGCTAAACTGGTTTATTTCTGCTACAAGTAGCTCTTTGCAGGACTTTGCGGAAACATGTCGGAGTGAGAGACGTCCCCAGATCTCTCCCCTTGAAACAACAAAAAGCTGAACATCTAAAACTCAACAAAAAACACCTGAACTGCACACCGGCACATCTGAGCATGAGATTTGCATATAACAGCTACCAGAGGTCGGAATCCCAGGTGTCCAGTGGAGGACTGTGAGAAATGAAGAAGCTGCCTCTCACAGCCACCAGAGCTCCCTGCAGGAGGAGGGGCAGGGGAGAAGGTGCAGCAACTTCCCTGATCAGCCTGCCTGGAAGTGCCGGAACTTCTAGCAGCCGGCAACAAGGCCCAGTCATCAGGGCAGAAAGCAGAGAAGTGGGATGGGAACTCAGAGAAACAGCAGTTGATTGTTACTGGCCCTGGTTGCAAAACTGAGGCTGAACCACAGCCCCCAACTCCCAACCCAGAGGAGCCCTCCACCCATACCCTCCGAGACCGATCACCACAGAGCCGCAAGGGATCTTAGCAAACACTGTCGAGGCTGTTGCTGACACTCACGGGGACTGAAACTGAGGGTAGCAAGCGTGATTATTTACAAGAAAAATTTTTAAAAAGGCATTTTTAAGGCATTAGATACAGCAAAGATCCAAAAGACTTAGACGGCACCTACTAGAAACCAAAAGAAAAGTGACTTCTTTGCAACAAACTAAAGAAAGACTTTTATATAATAAAACTTCTTTCTGGAAAAACAGCAGAATACACTTCTGGTAATGCCCAGGCAGAGAAATAGTCCATTAAACACCATGAACAACCAAAGTTACAAGGCATCTCAGAAAGAAAGAGAAAAATCTCTAGGAAATAAGCTTACAGACATAGAAATATGCAACTTAAATGACAGAGACTACAGGACGGTACTTCTAAAAAAATTCAGTGAGTTCCGAAACAAGTCATATCAACAATTTCAGGATTTGAAAAAACACTTAAATGAGCAGAGCAATGAGATTGAAACTCTCAAAAAGAACAGAATAGATGTTCTGGAGATTTAAAAAAAACAAAAACAAAAAACCAACAGCAAATCAACCAAACATAAAACACACTGCAAGAGTTGAAAAATGAAATGGAGGAAAGGATCAGTGATATCGAAGACAGAAATCTAGAAATAAATCAGAAGGAAGAAAAGAGAAACCGAAGAACGAAAAATAATGAGAGAAACACAAGAACTAGCTGATACCATCAGTAGAGAAAACATAAGAATAATGGGCATTATCAAAGGCAAAGAAAAGAAGCACGGACTAGAAAGCATTTTCAGACAGTGGATGAGAATTTTCCAAATCTAAGGAATGATATGAAGCTTGGAATTCAAGAAGTCAACAGAACACCCAATTACCTCGAGCCAAAAAGGCCTTCACCAAGATACACTGTATTAAAATTATCAAAAATCAATGACAAAGATAGAATTCTCAAGGCAGCCAGGGAGAAGAAGACGGTAACTTATAAAGGAAAACCCATTAGATTATCCTTGAACTTCTCAGCAGAAACCTTACAAGCCAGAAAAGAATGGAATCAAATATTTAAACTATTAAGTGAAAGAAACTACCAGCCTAGAATAATATATCCAGCTAAGCTCTCCTTTAGATATGAAGGAGAAATGAAGACCTTTCCAGACATACAAAAATTGAGGGAATTCTCCACTATGAGGCCTGCACTACAGGAAATATTGAAAGGGGTCAGCTCACCAAAACAAAATAACAACAACAACAAAATACATAATTAGGAGTAAAGTGACTGTCAGGCAAATAGAAGCAGAGGAGGGCAACCCTTACTAAGATCAGGGCATTATAAGCTTAAATAATAATAATAGAATTGTTATAACAAGACAGTAATGAATGTTCAGCATACATAGGGACAAACTGGGACACAATGACAGAAAAGAGGAGGATACAAAGATCCAAATTTCGCAAAGGGGAATGGAGATAAGTCACGTGCAGAAGAAAATGGATGACTGTGTGTGTGTATGTACACACACACACACATATATATACACATATATATATATTTATATACTATCTTTTACATATTCATAATGGTAACCACACACAGAAGATTCAGAATGGAAGTATATAACATAAAACAAGAACCAGAGGCAAAACCCACAAAAGCCAACCAAAATAAAGAAAACAGAAACACAAGGACAAGGGAGGAATGGAAACACCGAGCTACCAGAAAGCAAAAGGTAAAATGGCTATAAGAAGACCTCATATTTCAATAATCACCTTAAATGTAAATGGACTGAACTCACCAATAAAAAGGCACAGGGTTACAGAATGGATCAAAACACAAAACTATGCTGCCTCTAGGAGACACATCTCAGCTCCAAAGATAAATATAGACTCAAAGTGAAAGGGTGGAAAATGATATTTCAAGTAAATGGCATTCAGAGAAAAGTGGGAGTAGTGGTAATAAAACTAGATGAAATAGACTTCAAAATAAAAAAGCTTAAGAAAGATACTGAGGGACACTTCATAATGAAACAGGGAATCATGCACCAAGAAGACATAACACTTATTAATATCTATGCTTCCAATCAGGGAGCCTCAAAATATGTAAAGCAATTACTAACAGAACTAAAGGGAGAAATAGACCAAAACACTATTGTAATAGGGGACCTAAATATCTGTCGGATGTGAACAGATCATCCAAACAGAAAATCAATAAGGAAATAACATCTTTAAATGACATATTAGACCAAATGGACATAATTGACATTTACAGACCCTTTCATCCAAGACAGCTGCCTATATATTTTTCTCTAGTGCTCATGGAACATTCTCAAGGATTGACCACATACTGGGACAA
>NW_006435766.1:1692534-1706886 GCF_000325575.1 Pteropus alecto
GAGAGGAGATGGAGAAATAGGAACCCTCATACACTGCTGGTGGGACTGCAAATTGGTACAGCCACTGTGGAAAACACTGTGAAGTTTCCTAAAAACTAAGACTTGGTCTACCATATGATCCAGCAATCCCTCTACTGGGTATTTACCCCAAAGACTTGAAAACTCATATCCGTAAAGATATTTGCACACCGATGTTCATAGTAGCATTATTCACAGTGGCCAGGACATGGAAGCAACCGAAGTGTCCTATGATAGATGATTGGCTAAAGAAGCTGTGGGACATATCTACAATGGAATATTACTCAGTCATAAGTAAAGATGAAATACTACCATTTGCAACAACATGGACCTCGAGATAATCATGCTAAGTGAAATAAGCCAGACATAAAAAGTTGAAAATCTCATAACACTTTTATGTGGGATATAAACCTAAAAGCAACAAAGGAACAGGACAAAGACTCATTGGCATGGACTATAGAGTAGTGATTACCAGAGGGTAGGAGGTGGGGGAGGAGAGCGGAGGTAGACAGTGTAAAGGGGGTCAAATATAGGAGGTTAGGGGGAGGGTGAAGTGGGTAACGCAGATCAAATATATGGTAGCTGAGGGAAACTGGACTTTGGGTTGTAAACACACAATAGAATATACAGATGTCAAATGATAATGTACACTTGAAAATTATATAATTGTATTAACCAATGTTATATCAATAAACTTAATTTAAAAATAAATAAAAAATAAAATTAGAAAACAAAAAAGTAGCTCTTTGCTTATCACTTCTGTCCTTTCCTCTGTAGAAGACAAACAAAAACGCCCACTTTAAGAGGCTGAGCCTCTTGGCATAAGAAAGATTGAGTGCTATCCTAGGGGTAATCCCACAAGCTAGTTGACACCTAAACAGGCTGGTTAACAAAGTCACAGAAAATTTACATCTTTTTCCTGCAGCATCAAAGCTCTTCCAAGGAAATTATTGATCTGGCCATAGAGGATAAAATTAGCAACCCAGTAACTTTACCTCTCCCCAAGAGCACTAACTTCAACACAGGCTGTAATTCTCAATTACTGCAACTATAAATAGTAAACAATGAGGAAAAAGGAAACACTATTGAACAAAATCTTAAAAAACATTCCCTTTCTTATTCAAATTCTTTTCCACATGTTGGTTTCCAAGGTTCCTTCCTTTTGCTGATAAATGGTATCGTTATACTTGTCAGGAAAATAAAAAACAAGGATGTATTTCTCCCTGAAGGGCAATATTTAACTAGTAGTTGACAAAGATTTGTGAATATAAGAGATAATCAGATGACAGATTTCCTTTTGGCTCACTTACCCAACTTCTACATATGTGTCCTTGTCTCAAAGTGGGCTGACAAAGATACCCACTAGAGTTCTAGGAAGACAAATCCTAGAATATGTGTAAACAACTAAACATTCTCATCTCTTTCATTTTTATGTTTATGACTTAAAATGTATGTAATATATTCATGTGGTAGAAAATTTTTCTAATTGCATTTAATCTGAACATTAATTCACAGGCTACAGGATCAGAGAAATGAGATGGATTAAAAAGCCTCTATGGATTGGTTTCTAAGATTCACGACTGGAGCATCTATCCAGTAGAGATCAGACACCTCCTGCTCCACTCAGTTATCTCAAAAGCACATCAATTGCAAGGTGTCTGCAACCAAGCCCATATGTTCCTTCTCCACGCTCATCCTCAGCCAGGGTTCCCCTCACTCACCGAGTGGCATTAGTTGTATAAGACAAATATTGGTGTCATCTTTAACTCAACCCTTTCCTCATTCACACAATACATTCCAATCCATTATTAAGCCATGTCAATTTGATCTACCTTATCCCTCCAGGATCGCTGCTGCCACTCATGTACCCACTCACCTCCTATCAAGGTCTAACCCCACATATCCATAACTGGCCTCTAGAGTCTGATCTTCATCTAATGCTGGTTATCTATCTTCCACTAAAATTTACAAATAGTATGACATAGTTAAAAAATATCAAAGAAAAAATGTAAATGTGTACACTATAAAGCATAAAATGAATATTCATGCACCTACCACCTGTTAAAAAAACATCAATTTTTTTATGCAAATATAACTCCCCTGCAGAAGTCCACATAATTCGGCCATAAAGGTTTTTGGATTCTTAATTCCTGGCTGCCGCTTACTTCTGGATCTTTGCTGTTATTTGTGTTTAGAATATGCTCTCCTGCCTTCGTTTTCTGTCCTTTTATCCTGTCTTATGCAACCTTCCTCAGAATACCCAGGATTTCCCTTCATAAATACTGACATTTGGAATGACATTTATGACTGTGACAAGTCTAAAAGCTTTATGTGGGCACAGATTGTATCTTTTTGGCTTTTCATTGCAGCAATTGTACCCACACAATACCCTGGCACGTTTGTTAGATGACAAAAAAAAAAAAAAAAAAGGTGAATCATCTGAGTTATAGATGGAGGGCTGGGGAAGGAAAAAGCCTTAGAATTCCCTAGGTAGTACAGTCTTTGCATATGAAAATTATTTTTCTCCATCAGTGAATCCTACCTTTAATGAACTCTAGCCTATGAGTTATATGTTTTATATAAGGATTGCCTAATTTAATTGCTTAATTAAGCCTTAGATATGCTTCATTAACATACCAATGTTCTACCAGTGGGCCTCTCCATACTAATTTTCACTCACTTAGCTATGGCCCACACACAATAGTCTATAGGACTAGTATTTTAGAAGTTCACATATTTACACTGATCTTGCTCAACTAAGAATTTGTCCTAGGAACCAAAAATTAAGAGCGCAATAAATCATCCATTGTTACTACATAGCTCAAAAAATTTTAACTGAAAACAGATTTGCATTAAGTATATATATTTGAAATAAATGTTCTATAGTTGTACATGTGAATGTAAAATATTAAATTCACAAGTACCCTTTGCCATGAATCAGCTGTGAGTCATGTCATTTAACCATGTATATTTACATCTTAAGTATTTTAAGAAAACAAAAATATGAAGTTTATTATCACAAATTATTTAATAAGAACACATTTTTTCCCCCTGAAAAGTCAGGAAAAACTATTCTTAACATATAAAATGAAGTTATTTCTATGTCTTACAGGTTATACTATATATAGAAAGACTGCATTTATTTGGTCCACAGCTTTGACTAGGATTAAATTCAAGTTCTGCAGTTTCTGGCAATGATTCCTGAAAAACTCCTCTCATCTAGTTTCCTCATCTATGAAAGAGAGGAACATTGCCTAGTTAACAAGATTATCTGATCAAACAAAACAACATATGTGGAAGCACCTGTCAGTCTGTGCTCAATAAAGGTTCAAAAAATTAACAGAAATTTTATAGAACTAGAGGATATACAGGTTACAAAATCCTATAGGTATACTAAGTTATACATAAAGTAAAACACAAACCTCAGAGTATCTATTCTTTTGTTTACATTAAAGTAAACTGTCATAAAATATCGGATTAAACTCTAGAATAAGTCTGTACCTATGGTAGCAATTAAAATAACTGGTTTCAAAGAGAAAGGATGGAGTATTGACCAGAGCTGCATGCTATCTGGCTGTAAATTGTATCACAGGCTCAGACATGTTAACTCCTTCAGTATTAATACATTTTTTAAAACCTCTGAAAGTTCTGCTCACATTATTTTTGGTTTTCTGAGATAAAGCACAAAGAACCCTCTCCTTTCCTTCCTCTTCTTTCCATTTGAAGCTCTGACTCATTCTGCCCACAAGTACTAGGTGTTGTACGACCTACTCTGAGCTGTGTGCTCAGGTCTCCTGTAGTAATGATTTCAACTACCTGATGCAACTTGAGAATGATGGCCTAAAGTTCATTCTAAACACTGTTCCCTTTTGGGATGGTGACTTGGTTAAATGCATCTGTCCTCTTTTCATGCACAAGCATATCTTTAATATATTTCCTTTCAGATAAAATGGGAAAATGATGTGATGAAAACCTGACAGTCACGTCTGTAGACCTCAGCACAGGTATTGTCCATTTTTCAATATATTTTCTTGACAATTAGATACCGGGATAAGACTTGATTTAACATTTATAGATATTTAAGAAAAAAGGAATCAATTTGGAAAACTTTATCAACAAGTTATCAAAACAAAGATTTGTTTTTTGACAGTGAAATGTACATTATATGGTTTGCCATTATTTCCTCTCTAGAAAGGTAAAATGAGTCATTATAAGCTCAGGTATTTTAAACACTTAAGAGACGAGTTAGGAAAGGTGCAACTGAAGAAACCAACTGTAAAAGCCATTTTTATAATAATAGGAGAAATTTGAATATAGACTACATATTAGATGATATTAATTACGGTTTATTTGTAAGGTGTAATGTTGTTTTTTACTTTTTTTGAAAAGGCCTTAACTGTTAGACATAAACCAAAGTATTTTAAGTGAAATGATTTATGTAGAATATACTTTAAAAG
Organism: Pteropus alecto; assembly: GCF_000325575.1. Lineage (NCBI taxonomy): Eukaryota > Metazoa > Chordata > Mammalia > Chiroptera > Pteropodidae > Pteropus > Pteropus alecto. Next base: position 1,697,010 of record NW_006435766.1, read on the forward strand.
ATTCCAGCTTAAAAAAAATTGTGTGTATGTATTATGGTGGTGGGGAAGGTAGGGTAAATAGATAAAAAATATGATAACAGACCAGAGTATTCTAATACTGCTGTTGACATATTTAATAAACAAAATAATGAAATTTCATATCTCTATATAAATGGCACCTCAAGTAAAATACTATATTTTTTAAAAAAAGGTTTTAAGTTATGCATTGCTAAAAATACTGTGACTTATAAAATGTTAGAGGGGTATAAGGGTATTAGGTAGGTAGAGGTATAGAAGGGATAGACAGGTATCACAGGAGCCCCTACAACTCAGAAAGGTAGAGGGGAAGGCAACGGAGCTGGGGGCAGTAATCTGTATTAGAATTAATGTATTATGAAAACAGAAGAAAGATAACTTTTGAGTGAAATGCTCTTTCTATGCCAGATTTAAAGTCACCACATATTCCCCTTATACTCTGTTTCTGTGGTATATCACATCACCAAAAAGTCTTGATGGAATTAAATCCTCAATATTCAAAATGCTCATATCCAATGTAGTTCTAATCCTTAAAAAGAAAACATTCTTTATGCTAAATGCATTTTTATGTATTCAAGAACAATAATCTAGACATTTTCAGTAGGATTTAAGTAGGAGTACAAGTGAATTAAACCATTCAGATAAAAATGCAACTAAAGCTGCTCTGATCACTCATGAACATTTATATATATATTATTTAGTGTGACACTTCATCCACATAAAAAAGGCATTCTACTTCTTTATTTTTTTATTTGACAAGCAGCAATATCATGTTTGTCATTTTAATGTAGATACAATTATTAAGGTTATCTGTCATATTACAATATTTAAGTTTTTATTTTATGTCCTTTAAGATACATTAAAAAAAAAACACATCAACTGCAAACGTGAAGGGGAGAAAAAGCATGGTACCCAACCAAATTTCCACATGTCAGCAATACTTCACTCATTCTTTTAATAAAGTTTTAAGAAATGTCATAATGACATGAGCTTGAAATATCTCTAGGCATTTTCTCTGACGCTCATGACGTGGCACTGGTGATGTTGTAAACAGCAGAAAAACAGGGGCTGCCAAATGACCAAATTATGGAGGCACAGGCCTGCTTTTTCCCACAGGAACACGCCAAATGGTGATGGCAATGATCTTCTCACATCACACAGGAGGAGAGCGACATCACGCTACGTAACTGTATTCATCTGCTGATGCTTGGCTGCGTTCAATGTACTGTTTGTCTATCAGCACTTCAATACACTTCTTAATCATGCTGATACTAGGATTAAACCTAGCTCTTGACTGGCTAATCACCTGTGTATAAGAGACATGGATGTCAAACTACTGCTAATCAATTAGTTATAAATAATTACTTTTAACAAATCAGCTATAAAAGTACCCCAAATTTACTGAGATTTCATCAAACATATCTACTCCATATAGGAAAAATATACTCAATAATTATTAAATTATATTAATTTAATCAAATAAAATCTTCTTAAATGGATGAATATGATATATCAAGTAAGTGAGTACCATAACAATATTAAAATTTTTAAACTCAGGGCAGTGCACGAGTAAAGAGAAAGCATTAGGTCGATTTTGGCATGATGACCGAAAAGAATCTTTTATGCAAAGTATAGAAAAAGCCTAATGTTTATGTTGTGAAGGAATTAAAATATAGAACATAGATATAGCAAAATCTAATATTCATACATTACTAAATTAAACTATAAACTAACCTATCCAAATACTCACGCAGCCTCATGCCTCCATATAACCCCTACTCAACTCAGCTCTCAGCTGAGGTGACACTTTCTCAAGAAAGCCTTCTGCAGCATCACAGTGCTTTATGCCTGTTTATAGTGCATGTGACTAATTTAATATTTACTTGCATATTATTTCAATAATGTAGCTATTCTCTATTACACCGTGAACTCCAAAAGGCCAGGACCCCATCTTGCTTTTGCTCTGCATTAAATCCGCAATGATAAGCACAGTACTCTATCATGTGGTAGACGATCATGTACTTAAAGAATACATGAATATTTTAATAACTGGAGAAAAGATTCAATAAATTGGTAAAGTTCAGACTTTTAAACTCAAGCCAAAGCAAATCTGAATTGAATATTAAAATAATTAGTGAGTATTGTTCCCAATAAATAATAAAGCATTTCTTTATGGTATTTAGGAATCATACTATTTCTGTATCGTCTTTACAAAGAAACATTCCTAAACTGTACATTGGTAGTTCCCTGTACCCCAAGAAGTCTTGAGGACTTTTCCCCCTTTTACCTCTTGAATAAGAGCATTATGCCGAAGTACTTTTCGTGCTTTCATGATACGAACTATAGCAGCTTGGAGATACATTTTCCGGTCCTCATCTACAGCACTTCTAGTCTGTTCCATTTCCTGTTTTATGAGGGGTGGGAGAAGGGGGTCGGTTAAAAAGACATTAAATCATAAAATTTGTTCTTAATTCATTTTATCAGTGAGTATAAATAAATTATCAATCAATACTGAGCATCAAATTACAGTTATTATGTGCCCAATATCACATAACAATTACCAAAAGAATATCTACAGTGAGTTGTATATAACTTGCTGGGTTAAAATTGGAAGGTTATTTAAAAAATTAATACTATTGTAAACTGTATTCAGTGAAAATAGGTAATAAAGTAGAACTTAAATGACACGGAACAATAAATTGTCAAGACTGTTGTCATTTCATTGAGTACAGACTCTATATCACAATGCTTTTAGATGCTTTAGTAATTGGCTCCAAGTGCATTATGGATCAGGCTTCAAGGCTTAGAGTTGTGGAGGGTTCTTCTCAGGCAGAGAAGCCAGGAGGGATGGGCTAGAAAGGGCATATCTCCACGGTGCTCAAGGAGACAGCAGAAGCAAGACATGCAAGCAGGTGATAGCATATAATAGGGGTCACATAACAGCTTTTCAAAGATAAAATACAACCCATATATTACAAATTATTATTCATTAGTCTAGAGATAAATAAAATCTCAAACATTTTAGGGTTCATATTAATAGCAATTAATTAACATTCTTCTCCCCATGGGAGATTAAGTTCCTGGAGAGGGCCTGACAGCTTACATACATCCACATCCTGTCCTAAGCCTGGGACAGAGTGGGACATAGGTGGCAATCGGGAAATCTAGTGACATGAACAGGTAGGTTATCCCAGAACAAAGCAATAACCACTGCTAAGTTAAAAGAATCAACAGTACACGTTTACTGTGCAAACTGGCCCATCTGGTAGTCTAGATCCCACTCCATACCTACTAGATCACAATTTGTGTTTGAAAAAGATCCCCAGGTGGTTCATTTACACATGAAAGTCTGAGAAGCATTTTTAAGAATTTTTCTTTGAAAGAAATGTGTTGTAAAACTTTCTCCTATTTTACAAATGAAAAATACAAGAGATTATATTACTATTCAAGGTAGGAATTTTTAGAAAGATGCTAAGCAGAGCAGTACATTTTAATATAGCTTAAGAGCAAGTATGACTGAATTGCAACACCCTTTTTCTTAGATACCCATGATACTACTGTTTTTAAACCTAAAATACCGGCAGAGGTTTTGTTTGTAAGATCAGTAAATGCAAAGAATAAACCGGAAAAGATGCATATTATTAATTTTGATGTACAAAGTTTTGCAACATCTCAATGCTACCACTTGCAAAGTACAATGCTTAAATATTTCCAAAAGAAGTGACATTGAATAGCACTTACCTGTGGTGTGTCTTTCTGCATCGATGTAGTAATTTTAAATTTTGTTCTTTTACTGCTGAAGTTCATATTTAATGAAAATGAAGATTCTGCATCGATATCTTCCTACGATAAAAAATCATCCATTTATATTTACAAAAAAATAAAATTATTACATAAGAATGCATTTGCTGTAACATTCTATGAAATTAAATACTAACCAAGTAAAAAATCCTGAATTCTCATAATCTTTTTCATTATAAAGATTATTTAAGAGAAAAATAATTGTCCTCTGTCAAACAGAAAACGATTCTTTTCTAATTTTATACTTGATAAAATTTTAATCAGTTTAGATTAAATAAATAAGCTATTTTCTGGCCCAACTATTATATATATTACCTTTAGAAAAGACAAAAGAGTCAAGCTCATTGGCCTAACAAAATTTAAGATTTTTGTGAAATACCAATCTCTTCATTTTTCCATCACCCCATTTTGAAAAACTGAATCAAGTATTTTTTTAATGCTGCAATACCAAAATACCAATTATAAATAACATGACTGTAGAAGCAAGCTATTTCCAGTGGCACACAAGCATCATTTCTCCAAGACTCTGGTGTGATTCATGTTTTATTCACTCGGCCAAGAGCAAGTAGCCTTTTCTCAAGTCAAAGTTTTTAAGCCAGTTTTTGGAATCATAAATTCTCTATCAGGCTTAAGAAAGCCACTCATATCATATAGTGGAATTTCTCCATCAGCAGAATCAAGAAGTACTTGGAAGATAGACTCATTCTCAATAACAATCTACAAAGTTCTAAGGAACTGGTAGATTCATAATTAAAATTTAATGTGCAAACAAACAACCTATATTTATTTTGCATATTTCTGGGCAGCAAAAATAAGATGTTTTAGAAAAATATATAACTTCTTAAACACTTTAACTTAAAGGGTAAAGGGGGTCAAATATATGCTGACGAAAGTAGATCTGACTTTGCAATGCAATAAACAGATGATGTAGTACTGAATCTGACAATGCAATAAACAGATGATGTAGTACTGAATTGTACACTTGAACCTATATAATTTTATTAACCAATGTCAATCCAATAAATTTAATTTAAAAAATAAATAATTTTAAGTTTTAAGCTTAAATTTTAAATCATAATTGCCTTGATTAAAATATTAAGAATATTAATATTTTGTTAAGGTTGTAAAGTCAAAAAAATTAATTTCTGAAAATTAAAAAAAGCCTGATTTGAATTTCTGAATATATGCCATTTAGAGCTGTTCAATTACAGGCTACAAAATGTCATAATCTTAGGGATTTTAGCAAACTGAATTGAGAGAAATAAGCTGTAGGCTATTAACTTTATCAAAATAAAAATGAAACATCATTTACAAAAATTTTTTCTTATAGGCACAATAATTTGAAGCAGGAGATTCAACCCACATCTGCTTTAACCATTTAAATATCCAAGATATACTATAACAACAAAAACTTATTACTAGAAAGTTATGAAGAAAAAGAGGAAGATACTATTGGCTTGTGATTCCTGTGACAAATATTAAAAATATATGAGTCCTGAAATTAAGGGACATGAGACTAAGAGCATTTGGGACAAAGTTACACATGTTAAATATGCATACAAACAGACATCGATAGGCTGTCATTTCCTTCTACAGAACCATATCATATAGTTAAATATTAACTAAACACATGAAAAAAAGAAACCAAAAATATTTATGATAGGCTACAGTTTTAAACCTCAATTTATCAGAATATTCCCAATGGCAATTCAGGAAACTGTCATAGTACAGGACGAATAAAAGCAAACTATAAAGGCTATATAGGCACCAACTTACATAGACTTCTCTGTGACTCCTCCTCAAGTTCACAGCTCTAAGGAGCTGGCAGTAAGGAAGCTGATTCAAGTGCTTTCCAAAGTTACAAGGGCATTAACAATTATAATGTCACTTTTAAAACTGAACATCCCACGAAAAAGCTTTAATGTTTACGATGCTTAAGTTCCTTTAAATTCTCATACCTTTTCTGAATCATGGTTAATCATTTTCACATCAAGTAATGATTTGATTGTTTTTGTCAGTTCCTTTTCATTCATCTGAGTGCTGTCTTGAAGCTCTTTATAGCTGACAGTTTCACTGTTGTTAAAGGCTAGAAGAACTGCCATTTGGTATGTTGTAACCATGGCTACATATGGTTTGCCCAAATAGTTCATTTTAACTTCACCTACAATTAAAACAAAATTGTGACAAACTGATCATTCAAAGAAACATTTCAAAACTGCCTGAATAATTGTTTATTTCTGATATTTTCTCCTGAAGTAAAGAATTCTTAAGTTGTTGGAAAACCATAGTTCAAAAACCGCTGGGGAATTTGAGTTTGCATGGGTATAGGGCACGGGGGGTTGAGGAAAGGCTATTAGTTTTGAGTATGTAGTATAAATCACAGGTAAGCTATCAACTCTATCAGTAGGTTTAAACAATGTCTTTAAATAGTCACTGGAAGGCTAAGACTTAGGCAGAAAAAAACTGTAAGACAGGTTACAGTTTTCCATGGGGATCCATGGAAAAATGGACAAAGAGGAGAGGATATTGGCTTGCTACCAGCAACTGCTTCATGTGCTATCTCATTTGGCCTGTCCCAGGTATGGGTCAATCAGCCAGGGAGGTCTATAAACATACAGGAAATGGCTACCCAGCAGTTCAACTCAATTGCAATTTCTGCCAAAATTGTTAAAATAACATTTTCCTTCCCATCAATTTTCTAGGAGCAGACAGGAATGAGAGGAGAGACAAACAGATTCATAATTTTGTTAAAAACAGTAGAATAAAAATGCCCTACACTCTACACTACCCTAAGAGCTATAAAAGATATAGCGAGTAAAGGCAAACTACAGTTCTGCAAAATCTCAGGGAGAGAACACACTGAAAGGCTTATAACAAACTGCATGACAAATCTGTGTGCACTCTGTAACATGTTAAAAAAATTAATGTAAGTCAAAGAACTGCTTCCTAAAGCAGAAAGTTGTGATTCAGTGATTGTATTTCTCCTCACCCCACCCACCTATCCCTCTCTCCCTCCTCCGTCTTTCTGTCCCTCTGTCCTTGTCTCTCTCTGAGTCTGTCTGTCTCTGTCTCTCTCTCTCTTTCTCTCTCACACATACACACACAAAGAACCTGCACTATTTGACTTAATGGATTATAAACTCACTCAGTGAGAGATTTGGTTTTAGAACTCTATATTTAAATTTAAGGAAGCTGAATTTCACATGAACATTTATCCCACAGACTGTATTCTCCCTGTTAGGAGTAATTAGTAACTCTGACCAAGATTTTGTGTTTCTTTATTCAGTAAGTAATTCAAGATTTTAACACAATGCAATATAAGATATATATATGCCTTACTGTTAAATTGTACATCTGAAACTTACTGGATTTCGTTAACCAATGTCACCTAAATAAATATTTTAAAGAATATAATTCTATTCTCCAATTTATTATCACCACACAGATACCTATTTCAACTTTCATTATACCCTGACTTAGTTCAGAAAAACTGATATTCAGATATATTTTTCAAAATTATTTGGAAACATTAAGAGAAAAATTTCCTAACCTCTGAATTTTAATGAAAAGAGATTTAATACAGTAATTAGAATATTCAATTCACACAAAGAATTTAAGTAAAAAAATATCATTAGTTGTGTACTACTAACAATTAGTATAAAAAGTACTTTAAGGGCTCTTGTCAACATTTAAGTTTGAGAACTGTGGTGATATGCAAAAAAATCACATATACTGTTATATCATTAATCAAATATCAGAAACAAGTATAAAATAATGTATCAAGCACCTTAATGGTTAAATGAGACCGTCAGCCAGCATGTCCCTTGACGGTGTAATATGCTGCTGTGGGTTTGGAAACAGAATGAGTCTTCTGCCACACAACCAGAACCCAGAAAGCATGAGGAGACCGTGTAAGTAAGGAGTTCAAGTATCGCTTACTTATTATTAAGTATATTCTGCAACCTTTAAAAGGAGGCAAACTAGTGAGTTTTGTATTACACCTTTTTCTTGCTGTTTTTTCAATAACTTATCAGGGTCGAGATACATGGACTTCTTTTTTCCGCATCATGCTTTTATCGGTCAGCTCACAGCTGAAAAGACTGGTAAAAAGGTGGAGGAACATGTGGAACAGAAAAGGAAATCCCAAATTTGAATGATTCAGTTAATTACTGCTATGTAAACAGAAAAGGAAAATGACAAAAGAGGTCAACTTGCAGAATAAGTTGACAAACCCTAAGAAACTCCTAACTAGAATAAAACATTCTGATACATACATACTTTAAGAAATAAGCCAATCATAATTCAAGTGGCATTTACAACTAAAGGAGATAAGGATTGGTTAGAACGCTCCTAAATTTCATCCAGGTTACCCTACCCAGTCCCCCATTACCTGTTAGCGCCATAGTCACTAAGGGAAAGTTCTCTTTACAGAAGAATGTCAGCTACTAATTGTTGAATAAATGATAGTAATGAAATTATTGATTCAAGCAAGGATCATCAGTGGATGCTAAAACCATTAGGTAAAGTTGTTCCTCAAAAAGGGCATTCATCTGAGACTTAAGTATCAGCCCTCAGATCATCTGCTAATTGAAAAGTGGAAAGAGTATCTTTACAATGGAGGTATCTGAAGGTCATCACCTTAACCAAGTGACCACCTTTAGTGTTGCTAATAGTGGGACAATCTTTTATATATCCTTTGTTGTAACATGATGAAGAACAGAAGCCCACCTAAGAAGTGTTCTTGCCAATAGTATTTAATCTGAAAATAATCAAACTTTTGGACCTAATTTCTACTTTACAGAAAATATAGGAAATAGAAACAAATAAAATCTGACAAACACAGAATGCTGGATATTCTACAAGACAACTGGCCTGCTCTTTTCAAAAAAGATTGTCCAGAGGGTTAAAGTAGAGGAAAGGGTAGATGGTGGAGAAAGGAAGTGGGAAGACACAAGAGCCAAACACAATTAGTGATCTTTGATTCTTTTAAAACAGGCATCAATCAAAGTTACTGGGAACCATCAGGAAAATCGGAATATGGGCTAGACACTAGATTATATTAAAACCCCTCACCATTTTAGCTGAAGTACTTGAAATCAGTAATGAGAAGAATTCAGTCAGTGATATAAAGAATCACTTTTAAGGTATGTGAAACAATAAGATGAAACTTTCATTTTGGCAAATAGTAACTACCAATACTTATATAATGATTTACAGTTCACTAAGTGTTAACGTGACCTTAACATGCATATTATCTATGTATTAGCTACATGTCTGTGTATTTTCTAATGAAGTGTTATCTCCCTTGAGTTCATCATTTCTAAACTTATCTCTCAGCAACTGACCTGGATTCCTGCAACTTCCTGCTCTGCCACAAATGAAACTTATTTATATACAATGTAACAGTTTCCAAGTTCTGTTATGTGTATCTCTTCATCAAGTTGTTCTCCCAGAATAATTCTATTCAGTGTCTTAGTCATAAATCCAATGGAATTTTCACCTTTCTCTCATTCAGTAACTGTCACATTTAATATCATAGATTGCTTAATTCTTAGAATTCTTATCTCTATTGGTAATACACTCTCAGCAGTCTTCTTTGCCTATCTTGGCTAAGTTATACCCATTCTTGAAAACCAAGTTTAGATGTTATCTCCCTGGAAGCCTTCTCTCGCCAGTAGCTGTTTGCCACTACCATTCTATGTGATACGTAAACCCTGCGCTTGCCTCTCCATTATATTAAAAACATTGTACTGTAATTATTTCCTTGTTGTCCTCCTCCTAGATGTGAGCTTTTTGAGGGCTGAGTCTTTGTCCACTTGGCATTCAGAAGTACTTAGAAGACAAAAAATGGTCTTTGAGTTGATGAATGAATTTTACAAAGATAAAAGATGAGGAGAAAAGCTCAGAGAAGTTAATTTGCTCAAGTTTACACAGCTAGTAGGCTATGTTTTCTGATTCTAAATTCCTTTAAATGCCATTTTATAACCCATCTCCAACAATCTGTGAAGACTTTTGGCTTATAACAAAGAAATACCTGGGAATGTGGAAATGGACTGGGAAA
>NW_006435766.1:1706922-1749756 GCF_000325575.1 Pteropus alecto
TTTTGAATATATATATAAGTACAAATGATCGGAGTTCTCAGGAATCAGAACTCTTGAGTGATCAGTCCAGTATCAGAGCCAAGGTTTTAAAGGACCCCTGGAGCCTTCTGACAAATGTGGGCACTCCAGAACATATATCTTATTTATGGATGGTGTCTGAGAACCTTTTAAGTGAATAAATGAATAAATAAAAAACAAAACTTTAGCCAGTGGTTTCACTGATAAGTCATAGATTTTTTTCCGTGCCTTCAGTGGTTCAAGACAATAAATAAATTTACAAGGGTAACATCTTCTTTTCCAAAGAAAGAATTATTTGGCTTTAATTAAGATACAAACACATAACACTAAAACAAGACAAAACAAATAAACAAAAGAGCTCCAAAAATCTTGTTCATATGGACGAGCTTGAGAATTTAGCATAGCTCAAAAACAGAAAAAGAAAGTTGTGCTTGTTCCTATTTAGATGTTATTGTTAACAGTTATCTACCCAAATTCCAATGGCAAGAAATATGTACATAGTTTTTTCATTTCTATATACAACTAGCTGCCAAACACCCTCATTAAAATTACTTTAGGAGACAGTTTAATTATTACTGAAGTAATGAGAATAACCAAGAGAGTTTAAACTCAAGACAGATGTGAAGTAAAAGAAAATTAAATTCAGTATATTAAGATATACTAGCTTTTTTAGTTATCTAAAATACTGGTCCAGCAATTTTTTTTCCTTAAAATCAATTGTATTTACTAAACGAGAATAGAAAAATATTCACAACAGATGTAAAATTAAAGGCAACAACTAAGTGACCACTTATTAAAAATATCAATAAACATGTCTATTTCACGAACTATTGAAAAAATTAAAATGTCCAACTTGCTCAAATAAAGATAAACTTGTAAAAATTATTATGAATATGTATTACTAACACAATGAGATATCATATTACAAATGTCAAGTAGTCAAATACATGACACTTAAGAGGAATTAGATGAAATTTCTCTTAGGTTAAGTGAATAGAAAGACTTCCTATTAAAGTTTATGGCAACTGATCAGATTTTGTTGTACCATCTCTAAGATATATTAACATATACATGTTAATGTACAAAAGAAAAGCTGACTCGCTGTACTTTTCAAAGCATATGTAGAGAAAACTGAGTGTTTGGTTTGGCTAACATCTTCAGGCAATTTAGAGCAATTGCACAAAGTCTATAATTATTCAGGTGTTAATCCTACCTAATAATAACTATAATAATAACAGTGGCCCCACTATTCCAGAAAGCAAAGGAAATGATTAGATTCTGATTAAACTTTCCTAAAATTGGAAACTACTGAAAATTAAGGGGGACATTCTAAAAAAAGCATTTACTGTTGCAGATCACTATAGTACCACAAATAAAAATCAAATGGCTATGTCTCCTTAGAATGCTACAATACTTAATGAAATTCCTGATGATATCTGGCATATTTAGAGAGAACAGGTTTCTTGGATTATTTGACTCACTATATCTAGGTTTCTAAATAAAATTTCTAATGTTATAAAAAATGGTTTTTTTTACAGAAATGTAATTAATTATTATAAAATTGAGAAAATTTCTTAAGCAGTAATTATATAAGTAGCTGTTATAAAATACTATTAAAAGGTACTGTACTTTATTTTCATTATTAGTTTTTTAACGGTAAGCATTAAAGGTAGATGGAGGAGAAAATGTTAAAAATTATCATTAGAAAAAAACATATTTATGCTGTAGGAAACCTCTTTCTAAATTATTAACATAATCATAGCTGGTAAATTTCATTAAAGTAGATATAATTAAATGCATTTTACCTGTACAGAGATAATGTAACCACGTAAGTTTCCTTCCACTGAAATGCTGGCTGTAAAATAATTCAAACTGTAAAAAAGAAAAAAATCAAATTATTTGCAGCTACTATAGCATAACTTACTCGGATATCACTACACTAAAAATGTTTTAAAATGTTCACGTTAAAAAAGTTATTATAGCTCATCTGGTATACCTATTCATTTTACTGACTAACACAAATATTAGTCCAGCTCTTTTCACTTACAACCTTGTCCAGGGAACTCTCCACTAAAACACAGCCCTGCAAATTTGACTTTTTGTATAAATTCAGAAATGACATAATGATTCAATATCATTTCTGAATATCAATTTGGACTTTATAATTATCTACCAAAACTTCCATCATATAAATTTCAGTATGAAAATACAAGTCACAGCTTTATTTGTTTGCAAACATACTGAAGTGACATGTTGATTAATATATCTGTGGTTACCTATAAAGTGACAGCTACGATTTAACTTTCACATCCAGTCAAACACCAATACAAAGCTTCACAGTATTTGTCTTTGTATCTCTTTTTGTTGATACTATTAAATTTAACATTCTAGTAATGTAGCTTTGAAATGTTTAAAATTCCTTCCTTGTACTGAATGTGTGATTGTAGGACATCAGTCCACAAACACAGTGTTCATATCTTTTAAAGAGCTATTACATAATATATAGTGAGAAAATAATATTGAAATGTAAAAGATAAATCTTCAACTTCATTACAAAACTGAAAAATAAACAAATGCAACATGTCAGAATTCAGAATTGTGGACATACTTTTAGCATGATGTTCCATATGTAATATGCCTAAAGCTTTTATTTGTATATTAAACTTTACATTCTGTACTTTCAAAAAGAAGTTTAAATAAAGCATTTAGCAAAATCTGACCTATCAGCCACACTATTTCCACTTCTTACAACAAAATTTATAGCTGCCAGCCAAGGGAATTGGTGAATTTTTTTCAGCAGTTTATTCCAAGTTTGACTAGTCCTGGGAAGCTGGAACCTGTTAAACACATTTTCCCTCTAATAATGCAGTGCTCTCCTGACGAAGCAAATCCACCAACCCCTTTGCATGATACAAAGGAAACGACTTAAGATTTTCTACCTGGTTCTAATCTTGATAAAGAGAAAAAATATGTCATAAAAGGATCCCACAGTATGCTTTGATTAATTAGTAATCTCCGTGGTATGAATAAAATTCAATTATTACTATACAACTCATAATTATGAAACATTTATAATGAATTTGTGGACAAAAGCAAAATAAAGCATTTTTGAAACTGAAAAACCAAACTTTAAAATGCTCTTTACAAATTATTTAAGTGCAAAAGTAGCTTTCATATGTATATTCAAAGCTCCAAAGGCATGTTTTACTTCTTTATACTCCTAGCAACTAGTTCTATCAATATTTTTACTGATGATGTTATCAATATACCAAAATACATTTCTTTGTCCTCAAATTTAAAATGTGATTTATAAAGATTCTATACCTAGTCATAACAAACAGACTCAGTTCCAAATGGGAATATTATAAATTCATCTGGTATTAAAAGACAAAAGTTGTAAAACCTTGCTTAATTATATATCATTAAATAATCGTTATCAAAGTTTATTAGTAAGAACTACATCTTGACTAAACTTCAGAATCTTTCACATACCATTTGAAGGCGTAATTAGAACTCAAAGGGCCTTAAAAATTAACATTTTGTATTCAGAGTTGATACACTTCTAACAGAGAGCTGCACTAATATACACTACTTTATATTTCTTTAGTATTATTTAGGTTTGTGGACTAGGTAAACAAAAGAAATCTAACAATTAAAATTTACTGGTCTAATGAACAAAATAAATTACCTTTAATTAAATCTTAATTTCAATAGTTTTAAGATACATATGTGTAAAATGAAAAGCAATTTTTGATAAACAGCTATACCTAAGATTAAGATATAAAAAATATAAATGATCAACTAAGGCCAGATGAATTAATTTACATGTGAAAAATGTATACTATTAAGTACACACCAATGAATTTTCATTCCTGTGTAACTGAAAACTTGTATTTACTAGGAAAAAATATGAGGCAAACTCCCTCTACTGGTAATTAGAGAAAACCCAAATGGACAGAACAATATTATGAAAGCATAATTTTATAGTCGGAAAGAAACCCATTTCCTGTTTGTAAATGAGAAAACTGAAACTTGATGAAGGTCATGCATTAATAAATAAAAGTTATGGGATTGAAAAACCAATACTGGAAAATAATTATTTCAAGGAGAAAGAGAAGAAAACAAAGTTAGAAGAAAACTTTGTTTCTGCCAGCCCCCACTCTGCCTTAATTTCAAATGGAAGAGCAAGCTCCTATGAAGAAATGTTTTTAAGTCAAAGGTGGCTACCACAACCCTTGCCCCTAGCTTGCATCTATCCTTTCTTCAAAATTTACAATAACCTGGGTTCATACTCTACTCATCCAAATGAATGCTCTTCTTCATATGGTTTCTAAGATGGTTTGCGCTTTAATGCCTTTTCTAAGAAGACGCAAAAAGTCCTGGATTATACTCCTATTATGCCTGATAACTTGAAATCCGCCTGGCTGTTCAGAGTACTCTATTACCAATATTACTATAACCATGACTTCTACTATCAGCTACCGCTTAGTGAGTTCTTATTGTATACCAAGTTAAGTGCTTTAGTGCTGTACATGATTTCATTTCATCTTTAAATAAACTAGTTTGTATAAAGTACTATTATCAGTTAACAAAAAATTTAAAAGTTATTTGCCCAAAGTCACAGAGCATAGTAAATGGCAGAAAAGACATTCAAAACCAGGAATTATGATTCCAGAGACTACACTGTTATTTTATTTATAACCTTTACTTTGAAAGTAACAAAAATAACATATTTAAGAAATGGTTCAAATTATCATTTGTGAACATCTCTAGGAAACAGTGTAATCAAATACCATTTTCTTTTTAAACTTCTTAAATGTATGTATAACTCAATGGTTCACAATATCAAAACACTGCCAAATCAGGAACTATTAAAAAGTAATGAAGATTTCTCTAGGAAAAAAATGCTACCCAACTTCAAGCCCATCAAGAAATAAGAAGCCTTTTTTGGTGAGTTAGAGAATCAAAAAGGGTCAGTTTTAAGACAAATGAAAACACGTCCACTCAAAAATTTGTATATAAATGTTCACAGCAGCGTTAGTCATTTACTAAAAATGTGGTATACCCATACAATGGACACACTGAAACATCAGATAATAATCCCTAATGATAAAATGTAGAAATGAGGCATCAGCTTCTCTAATCATTGCTATGAGAATGTTAATGTGCATTGTCATTACATGTTCACTTTTGATATCATCTCATTCTACTATGTAATATAACAATGTAGATCGAGTACAGCAAGTAGGTGAGCCTGCATCTCACGTAAGCACTACATGGAAATCCTGTCCTGCCTATGAGGACAGTGGCCTCCCCACTACCTCATCAGATATCCAGCTAAGCTCTTGAGGAACAGTCCTAAGAATCACAAGAGAAAAGATATGGTGGGCCTCTATAACACACGGACAAAGGGCAGACAACTACTGTTACAAGGAATTCAACTCATTGTTTGGAACTGTTACAGCCATGTAAGTGACAGTCCTGGTGCCTGCTAAGGTACCCCTCTAGCATCTTATTTTTACATCTGTAGGATGATTTCAAAACTGAAGGAACATTTGAGGGGGCTAAAATGTTTTCATGCAAGTCTCCAAACCCATAAACTATGTTACTATTAATTTAAAAAATATATTATTTTTTTAAAAAAACACAACTGGGTTAGTTTTGTTAAGCTCCCAGAAGTATTTGCTGTGATGATGTTCCTCTGAAACAGGCTCATTTTCTCGGATCTGCCTATACTCTCCAAGTCATATGCATGTTCCATGCCTGAAAGTAGGAATGTTCAGAAAACACGCCACGTGTGAACTCAAACATTAGTACAGGGGAAAAGTCAGTTTGGAATCACAGCTAAGTTCAAAAGTTAATTTTCTAGAAATTCGTATTATTCATTCAAAAGCACAAAAGAACAGAAGAAAGTTCCTGATGAAGAAGTTAAACCATGCATTTTGCTAAGTTCTCTTTCTACTCACAGAACAGGGTGAGCAGTGAGTTGGAGCAGCTGCTGCCACTTTTGTGTGTCATGTGAGGTCACGGTGGGTCCCTGCTGAGCCACAAAGGGCATCTCAGTGGGGGCTTTATCTCTTAGGCTTCTTGCTTTCATCACTAAGCAGCTAAATGGTTAGCATTTTTCTGCTCTATGATGAACAAGCAGAAGAGTAAATCTAAGTGTTTGTTTTTTAACTGTAGCTGTCACAAAATTAACTTTGCTGCGGAGTTGCTTTTTGCATATGATCACTGTGTGCCCTTATTTGAGTAATACTGTAAAATGAGAGAAAAGACAGACTGAGCAACTTTGAAGAGATGAAAGGCCATTCTTTACCTATAGATGGTGCAGGACAGAGGGCAAGGACACGAAAAAGATTCAATTTCATTTTATAGGACAGGCGCCCCTGTCACTTTATAGCTTTTTAGTACAGTTGGGCAATATACTTGCTCCTGATGGAAAACAAAGTGCTTGCTGGCCAGGCTCATGGAGCATTTTTGCAGTGAAGCAGCAGGATTGTCCTTCATAAGCCACCACACTGGAGTCTTTACTAAACCCAGGCCTCACGGAGATTCTAAGCTTCGATTTTTCTATAAGAGCCACCACCATAAAGGACAAGTCCTCTCTCCAAGTTGCCCTGGAGGTTGGTGCTGGGAAACTGGGTGAGAGGTAAGCATTTCCCGTGACACACTGGGAACTTCCTAACTTTAGAGACTGGGTGGTCACTCCTTTTCCCGATAGAGTTCTTGCATCCAGCATACTTCTTGGCCACAAAGTTCCTGGAGCAATTCACGCAGTAATACTAGGCTTCCACAGTGGTGAAACGCTGCCCAGTCAGCATCTTAGTGCAGGTAACACACACAAAGCAGTTGGCAGGCCAGGGCTGATGATCCTGATAATGATTCCTCCAGATGGGATGGCTTTGTTGCGCTTCATGCAACACGTGGAAAATGTGGCCTCATAGCAAGTCATGCTGTAGAAGTTCTTCTCTTTAGGGAAAATGTTTCCAGTACTGATGACTTGCCTGCAATTGCTGTAGGTTAAGCAGTCTTTGTGCTAGACAGTCCCCTGTACTTCATGTTCTGATCTCCTGCCACAATCGGCTTGAAGCAGCCCTTGCACTTGACGGACTCCTCCCCTGTGGTGCATTTGTTGCACAAGAATTTGTTGTTCTTGGCCACAAAGGTCTCATTGGCCAAGAAGTGAGGGCACTTAGCACAGCAGAAGCAGGTGTCATGCCAATTGCAGTTCCTAGAGTGCTCCTCCTTGCAGTCCGCACTGATGGGCTTGCGGCATTCCACGCAGGTGCTGGCACAGAACTTGTCAAAGCACTTCAGGGGGCAGTGGTGGCCATCTTTCTCCATGTTCTCCTTCCCCTGCATGGGGTCCCTGCAGTAGTGGCAGTCAAACTTCTCAGCCATGATGTCCACTTTGTACCTGGAAGGACCTCACACTGGATGTGGAGAATGGGATGTATTTGGCAAGTGTGGATAGTTGTCAACGACTTTCAACATGTTGCCTGGGGATGGTCAGCAGCACAGCTGTCCCAGCGACGGCCGCTACCTGCACCAAAGCTGAGACACAGTGGTAGTGGTAGTGGACTCTGCATAGGGGATTTCTTTTGCAGCAATTTTGGTTAATAAAAATATTCTAAAATGAATTGTGGTGATAGCTGCACAACTCTGTGAATATGCTAAAAACCACTGAAATTGTATACTTTAAATTAGTAAATCCTAGAGTTTTATGGTTTGAATATCTGTGTCCTCCCAAATTCATATGTTGAAATCCTAATGCCTAATGTGATGGTATTAGGAGGTGGAGCCTTTGGGACATGATTTAAATCACGACGGTAGAGCCCTCGTGAATGGGATCAGTACTAATATAAAATACTCCACAGAGCTCCCTAGCCCCTTCCTCACCATGTGATACAACAAGAAGTGTGTGACCTGAACAGGAGCCTGGCGCGTGGTACCCTGATTTCAGAATTCCAGGCTCCAGAACTGTGACAAATAAATTTCTGTTGTTTATAAGCTACCCAGTCTGTGGCATTTTGTTACAGAGGCCTGAATAGACTAAGATATATGGTATATAAATTATAGCTCAATAAAGCTGCCAAGGATCCAGTCTCTACAGTCTCTTTAAAAGCTTTTGAATAAGCATTCTAAGGTTTCTATTCAGTCACATGTTAAGGCAATTTTTATTTGAATTCTCCTATTTCAATCCATTTTCCTAGAATATTCCACAGTCCATATATATTTACCTAAATTACAGCCCAGAAGTCAAAATAACTACAAGGGTCAAATGAGGTAAAAAAAATGACTTGAAATTGAAATAAAAAGTTAGAAAGTGATTGTTTTTACTATTAGGTTCTAAACTTTCTTCTAATATCAAAATTTTTATAACTTAAAACTGCTTAAGAGTACATAATAATTTTACTAAGAATAAGAGACACGCTTTGACAAAGAAGTGTATGACACCCTTAGTAACTATAATAATTTATATTCTTCCTCCAAGGTATATTAACTATAGTTTGTGAATGTATTTTTATAACACACAAGCTGTTAAGACTTTGGAAAAATATTTAAAGTGACATAACATGAAGACAATTATTAAAATTCCTTAGGTCTTCTAATATGTTTCCTGCAAACTCACCATCTGTACACTTTTTTCCAATTCCTGGGGAATTGCAAATGTAGATGAAGGAGCCTGAGTAAGAGGCCATGCGCCAGCCTAGAAGAAAAAAGGCAAAATAAAAAAATTAAATATATAACCATCTAACTTGAAAGTAAATATTAATAAAATGATTTAACCAACTAAAGCACCTCTTTTTTTCTTCCTCAAAATGCTGATAAAACCTATTGGCATTACTATCATGGAACATTTCATTCCAAATCAATATAACTTAAAAAACTATAATATGTTAATTGAAAGAAATGTAAGCAAGCATCCATTTATTAAGTCTTTGTATCAGAGTACTTGAAATTATTAGTAAATGTCCACAATAAACTACATATTCATACCTGTAGAACATATATTTGAAAACTAATCCCCAAATCTATAACAGTGTCTTGATTTTTGATAAAATTGTTGAACTTATTGTTAAGGTCAGCACTGACACTCATATCTGTATACATCCGATGTAGCTTGCTGGTAAACTCATAACCACAGGCTTGCTGTAAAAAAAACAAAGTTTTAAAATACACAATTTAAAAAGGGAAATAATAAACCATACTGATTAATAAGAATGTTTTACTATTGCTAACCCTATGGTCTACTATACAGAAAAATTATCAACTATTGAATAATCAGGATAAAAATGAATCAGCTACTACTTATCAATGTGTAAGCTAAAATGATGTAAAAATAAACAAATTCAATTGCACTACAAAACTTGTACTTAAAGGAATACTTTAGGTGTATTCATTTATGAGTAATACACATCTTTTGTAAATTTAACACTTTATCTTGTGAATGATTCCATATCAATATATATATAGAGATTTGTCCTTTTAACAGTATTTGCATATCCCATCATATGAATATACATTTAACCTATTATACATTTAACCAGTCACCTATTGATGAATTGTTTTGTTATATATAATTCTGCAATAAATATCCTTCTGTGCTAGTAGAATAATTTCTAGGACATTGAAGATCAAAGGCTTATATTACCTTTAATTTATTGATCATGGCTTCTTCAGAATCCATAGACATAGATAACCCGTGAATTAAACGTTTTGCCAGCATTCTTGCGTAGAACTGTATTAAAAAAAGTATTTTTAAGATTACTTGCCTTCTGATGATTTAAAGTTCAAAAATAAATCAAAGCTGACTAAAACACAAATAAAGCTTCTCTATTCAAAACTTACCTTTTGAAAAACATCCTTATCATCAATGTATTTGAAAACAGTAATGAAGCTGGTGAGTTTGTCTTCCACTTCATTCTCAGTCATCCCCTTCGCTGATTTCTTTAGTAAGTTGTCACAGTACTTAGCAAGCTCAAAGAGAAAGCGACAGTAAATCTTATAAAGGGCCCTTCTGTACATAAGCCTCAAAGGAAGCAAAATGACATCAGTACAAAATAAGATCAATGGACATGGTATCTAGCATCCTAAAGCTTATGTTTTAAAAATCATGAACATGCACTAAAGAACTTAAAATGTATGTCATAAGGCAATTTAAAAAAAACTATGACTAAGTCAAAATCTAATCAACACTTAGTTACCAATAAAGCATTGATATAAGTAATATGTTTCAAAAAAAAACCTAGATGAGTTTTGAGCAATTCTATAACTTTTGACTTTAAACAAGTACTTTTTTTACTCTTACAATAACACTGTAATTAAGTTTCCTTTAATGATTATAAAAAATTTATCACCAAATTTCCTTTAGATTTCAGATAAAATAAAATCTCTGTGAGAAGCAATGCAAATTATTTTAGAGCAGACATACTCTAAAACCCAAACTTCATAAAATGGAATATTTTCTCCTTCAGTTATTTCTTAAGAAAAGGCTGTAGTATGTGGCCTACTGCATTCTACTACATTCTTTAAATGCCAATATGATGTAGATAATAATTTTATTTTTAATAATTTAATTTCATTTGTTTTTTTTTCTCAAAAATGCTACAAAAACAAATTAATTTGACATTCTCCTCGGTGTTCATTTTCTAATAGTAATATTTCATAAGATTATTTTTAAGTAATCATCAAACTTACCAATTCAGGAGCTTTGCAAACAGACTTGGGTTCTCTGTAATTTACAACTGATGTGAGGGCCTAAATTGAAAACAGGCCAGTAATTAGCCACCAATAATAAGGTAAAAGTACAGCTGGTTCAATATATGCTATAATCTGTATGTCCATAAATTATTAACCCACAAAAGAAACCACAGCATTTGGTAAGTTTGTTAATTTTGTTTTCATATCTAACACAGGGTAAACTCTTCTAAGTGTCACCCTCACGATAATTACATATTCCATTCCTACTAAAAGCTATTGTAACTCATTAGTGATATTGAAATATAGATAAAATAAGGCTATATCCTTTTTAAAATCTTGTAACAACCATGGAAGTAAAATTCATTTAAAGTATACCAAAATTCAAGTTTGTAAAATACATTTATTTTTTTTCAAACATTATTCAACATAGACTAAGTATTATATTCAAAGAAAAAAATCAGCACTAAAGAATAGTACACAAGTTTTTTCTGAACATACTAGTTTATTAGCAATTCTCCTGATACAGCATAATTATGCAAAACTCAATTCTCATAATTCGAACATTCAATTTAACCATTCAGTTATTAATTTAAAAGTTACATTATAACTATTTTTTTATATTTAAATTAGTTACTTAAGATTACTCTTCACATCTAGATTAGAAATCTTGTAATTAGAAGCCCTAATTCTAAAACTGCCTTAAAGAATAATAAGTAGGCTTCTGATCAAGACGGCAAAATAAATAAATTTTGTGCTCTCCTCCTCCCACGATAACATAATAACAACTAAATTATAGAACAACCACCCTTGAGAATCACCTGAAGACTAGCTGAACAGAACTGCTATAACTAAGGGTATGAAGAAGAAGCCACTTTGAGACTGGTAAGAGGGGTGGAGATATGAAACGGGCTGGTCTCGCACTCATGTGGCAGTTAATTGACTTCCACTGAGGAACGAGAGGTCCCAACCCCACACTGGGCTGCTCAGACCCATACTGGGCACCCCAGCCCAGTGCACCAGTGCCAGGAAAAGAAGCCCCCACAACATCTGGCTGTGAAAATCAGGAAAGACTCAGTTTGGGTAAGACAGAGGGCTGCTGTAGACCTCATAAAGGTCCTGAGCACAGAATCAATCACTCACAAATACTTGCCCTACGCTCAATAGAAGAGACAACCATTCAAAAACCACCAGGAGCATATGGGGAAGAACTGAATTGTCTGGCTTCAAGGAAAGGGCTGGAGGGGCAGCTCTCTTCTGGACTAAAAAGCTGGCAGGCAACACTGTTTCTTTGTTGAGCCCTCCCCACACACAGCCTACAGGAATAGGAAGATGCCAACTGTGTCTTCATCAACTGAATTTCCATCAAACTGACTAACACCATTCTCACTCCAGTCTAGTGATTCTCTGAGACCTTGTCCTACGAAATTCATGCATCCAGCCCAAACCTCTTTCAAAGGCTAATGCATATATGCCACTGGCGTGGGCCCATGCCACAGATTTTCCTAAAATCTCTCAAACGTTCACAAGCTGCAAACAAGCAGCAGCTGGCCTTGGCACACCTTCTATCACTTGCGAAGCAGCCTCAAGTCTAGCACTAGTAGTAGCCAGCCTAGGTTCACAGCATAACCATCCTAGGCACCTCTAAGCCCAGCAAAGGCAGATACCAACCACAGATCACTTTGTAGCTCCTAGGAGGTAGCCCCAGGCTGGGCACAGGCAGTATCTGACCTTGGCCTGCACTGGAACCCCTCCCAAGAGGCTTCAGAACCAGTATACCTGGTGGCCGGCTTCAAACCAAACCAGAGTACCACCCAATTAGCGCCACAAACAACACACCCAAAGGCTCAGCAGGTACCAGAGACCTAGTAAAGCGAATTCCACTCCATGGGGTCAACCTCCACACAACAGTTTGTCTGCTGTAGTCAGGGCCAGTCCTCACAGCCAGTCAGCCTGAGGGTCAATTCTACCCACTGATGTGCCTGCCAAAAGGAATCAAGACTCGACTACAACAGGAAAGCACACACAATCCACACAAGGGACACTCTGGAGCATTTGGCTCAGATTAACAGGGAGACTGAGCCACTGGGCCCCACAGGACACATGCTACATAAGGCCACGTGGCCAGGACTGGGAGACATAGCATATCTACCTAATACATAGAAACAAACTCAAAGAGGCAGCCAAATGAAACAAAGAAATATCCCAAATGAAAGAACAGGAAAAACTCCAGGAAAGGAACTAAACAAAATGGAGACAAGCAACGTACCAGATGCAGAGTTCAAAACACTAGTTATAAGGATACTCAATGAATTCAGGAGAAGAATAGATGATCTTAGTGAGAACTTCAACAAAGAGATAGAAAACATAAAAAAGAATCAGTCAGATATGAAGAATACAATAACTGAAATAAAGAATACATTAGAGGGAATTAACAGCAGATTAGGTTAATTAGTGATTTGGAAGATAAGGTAGCAGAAAACAGCAAGATCAAAACAGCAAAAAAAAAATAAGAACAGTTTAAGGGGCATCTGGGACAATATCAACCATATCAACATTTGCATCATAGGGGTAACAGAAGGAGAAGAGAGAGAGCAAAGGACTGAAAATTTATTTGAAAAAATAATGACCGAAAACTTCCCTAACCTGGCAGAGGAAATGGACATACAAGTCCAGGAAGTACAGAGAGTCCCAAATAAGATTATTCCAAAGAGGCCCACACCAAGACATATCATAATTAAAATGTCAAAGGTTAAATACAAAGAGAGACTCTTAAAGGCAGCAAGAGAAAGGCAGTTAGTTACCTACGAGGAGCTCCCATGAGACTGTCAGCTGATTCCTCAACAGAAACTTTGCTGGCTACAAGGGATTGGCACAAAATATTCAAAAAATGATTAAAAGCAAGGACCCACAACCATGATAACTCTACCCAGCAAGACTATCATTTAGAATCGAAAGAGAAAACAAAGAGCTTCTCCAACAAGAAAAAGCCGAAGAAGTTCATCACCAGCAAAATAGTATTCCAAGAAATGTTAAAGGGACTTCTTTAAGAAGAAGAAAAATAAATTGAGATATGAGTAAGAAAATATCACAAAGAAAAAAGTTCTTATTGACAAAGGCAAACACATAATAAAAACAGTGGACCAACCAACACTAGTACAAAGGTTAAAAGGCAAGAGCAGGAAGATCATGAATAATTACAAGAGTAAATTAAGGGATACACACAAATATACACATAAAAGAAGTAAAAAATAATGACAAAAACAAATGTAGGAGGGTGAGTAAAAATGATAGTGATTTTAGAATGTGTTCGAACTTAAGGGACCATCAATTTAAAATCGACTGCTGTAAACACAGCTTAGTATATATGAAGTACATTGTAACCACAAACCAAAAATCTATGAGATATACAAGAAATAAAGGAATCCAAACATAACACCATAGAAAGTCATCAACATACAAGAGAGCAAGAGAATAAGAAAGGAACAGAGAATTACAAAAACAATCATAAAATGATTAATAAAATGGCAATAACTATATACCTATCAATAATTACTTTAAATATGAACAAATTAAATGCTCCAGTCAAAAGTCAAATGTATAAAGAAGTGGTACATATATATAATGGAATATTACTCAGCCATAAAAAAGAATGAAATCTTACAATTTCCACCGTGGAAGGACCGAGAGGGTATTATGCTAAGTAAAATAAGACAGAGAAAGCCAAATTCCATATGATTTCACTTTCATGTGGAATTTAAAGAACAAAATAAACACATAAACAAAAGAAAAACAGGCTCATAGATACAGAGAACAAAGTGATGGTTCCCAGATGGGAGGGGAGTTGGTGAAAAAGGTGAGGGGATTAAGAAATATAAATTGGTAGTTACAAAACAGTCAAGGGATGGAAAGCACAGTACAGGGAATATAGTCAATAATATTATAACTATGTATAGTGTCAGGTGGGTGCAAGACTTATCAGGGGATCACTTCTTAAGTTATATAGATGTCTAACCACTAAGCTGTATATCTAAAACTAATATAATATTGAATGTCAACTATAATTGAAAAATTTCTTTAAAATTAAGAAAAGAAGAATAGTATGTAAATAAAGAGAATTACAGTTGACCTTTGAACAACACAGGTTTAAACTACATGGGTCCACTTTTACCCAATTTTTTGTCAATAAATGTTGTAAATGTATTTTCTCTTCCCTATGATATTCTTAATAACATTTCCTTTTCTCTAGTTTATGATTGTAAGAATACCATATATAACACATATAACATACAAAATATGTGTTAGTCGACTACATTATCAGTAAGGCTTCTGGTAATATCAATAGGCTATCAGCAGTGAAGTTCTGGGGAGGGGGGTAAAAAGTTACAGCAAATTTTCAACTGCACTGTGAGGAGTACTGGTGCCTCAAACCCCTGCGTTGTTCAAGGGTTAACTGTATATATACAGACATTCCCCAACTTAAGATGGTCGACTTACGATTTTCGTGTTTACGGTGGTATTAAAGCAATAAGCACTCAGTAGAAGCTGTCCTTAAAATTTTGAACTGTGATCATTTCCAGGGCTAGTGATATGAGGTACAATACTCTCTTGTGATGCTGGGCAGCAGCAGTGAGCCACAGTCAGCCATGCAATCATAAGGGTAAACAACTGATACTCTGCACTGTATTCATTGTGTTAGATGAGTCTGCTCAAATATATGCTAATGTAAGTGTCCTGAACACATTTAAGGTAGGCTAGGCTAAGCTTTTATGTTCAGTAGGTTAGGTGTACAAATGCATTTTCAACTTATGATTTATCAGGATAAAACCTCATTGTAGGTCAAGAAGCATCTGTAGAAATAGACATTATATATATAAATTTAAAAAGTTACCTTATCCAATGCACTCATAAAGTGCTGATCACCATTCAAAACAGTGTTGATAAGTTGAACAAATTTACCATGTACTTCCAAAACTGACTCCACAAATAGTGTTGGCATCTAGAAATATAAAATACAAAGTACAAAAACACATTTTAAGAAGTTCAAAGATATAATGAGGCTTATTAAAGAGTTATTTAATTAAGAATAAAATTTCCCCCAAGCCAATTAATGTTATACATGCATGCATACCCTCAAAAATGTTTTTAGCTAAAATAGTCTTAAAAATCTCAAATTTTGAGGTTGAAATTAGCTGTCACTGAACATCATAAATGCAGGACTATAGTTTCTCTGCCAGAAGAATCCATTAAAAACACATTTCTCTCTGGTGATGGAATACCATATCTTAAGGGTAAAAAGATACAATCTCTGAATCACTAGGCCTATCACTTTCATAGAGGATTATATAAACAAAAATTGCCTTCAAAGCCACTGAAGGCTCAGAGAGAGAGCAGAGTTCAAAAGCCAGTATCTGAGAAAACTGAGACCCTGGAGCTGGGCAATTCCCCACATCTCAGAGAGAAGAAATACTAGTGCAAAAGTGATTTTTACTTTTAATGGCATTAAATATAAAGTTAGTACCTAAGACTTAACTAAGTGAGCTAAAATTATTTGAGTTTACTACAAATGCATTCTCTTGTATTTCTATTGCCCAGTCCTTGACACTAAACTCTATGCTCCTACGCCCAATGTCTTTTAACACCCTGAATATGTAAAAACTAATAAAATAAACCTAATAAATAACACAAACTAATAAACCTGAACAATATAAACTAACAGTTGTACAAAAATCGAAATTTTGTATATCACTATGGCAAGACATAAAATCTAATGATTATTTGCCAAAGTCAAGTAAATCTACAATTAAGGTGATGAGCATCTAATAAATGCCCCTGAACAGTGATGTCTATACATAAATTACTGCAGTATAGATGATAAGCAAATAGTTCTACGCAAAAAAAGAAGAAACATGTCATGTCATGTCTATTCTATTTATCAACTATCACTAGTAAAAACAAGGAAGGCCATCAAATAAGATTTGATAAGAACACAATTTGATAGGAAAGATGCCTTGTTATAAATAGTCATTTGATTAGCAGGGAACTCTTTTAAGAAAGATGGATATTAGGGACATGAGGGTCACTAATATTTATGAGTACTTTGCAGGAGCAATCATATATTTTGGGAAGTTTATTTTAATCTAAATGTGCCCCTGGGCTACCAAATTCAGAGCATATGTAAAGACAGCTAATTGTGAGTTGTCTGTATTACCGTTGATTAATTCCAGTACCACTACAACTATTAACGCCAGCTACACAGAAGCACATTTAGCAACAGCAAACATATTTTTTATGAGGTTCATTAATAATTGTTAAATGAACACATCAGTGTTTAACTAAGAAGCAGCCTATTTCATTCAATAATTTTCTAATAATTTGATAATTCCAAAATGTGTCCAACAAACTCTAGGTTTAAAATATTTTAATAAAGATGTTTTATTTATTGGCATAGTAGAACTTTTCTTTCAAGGTTTATAACAGTAAATAAAAAAAAAACCACATGATAATCTGATTAAGAAAAATATTTTCCAGTTCTTTACATAACTCACATTTTCCTGAGTAAGATTACTGGTTGCTCTAAGGCCCTCATCATGGATATGGTTTTGCAGCTCCTGAATCATATGAGGTAAACCAGTGGACACAGCACGGAGTAAGACATACATATTTGCCATGTCTGAAGGGAAAAAAAATTTGATTATTAAATTACCAAAGAGTTCGACAATCTTTTTAATATATTAGGTAATGTATGGTTCAAAATGTAGAATTACAAAAGAGTATGCAGAGATAGTCCCTCACATCTGCCTCCCAACCACCCAGTTCTCCTCCCCACGGGAAAGAGATACTGTGGTTGTTTAATATCTTTTCGAAGTTGTTTCATGCACATTCAAGCAAATACACATATTCTTCCCTCTGTCCCTTTTTATAAAAATAGTGTAATGTATTTTATGTATCATTTGCAACTGCAGAACACAACATTTTAACTTAGAGATCTTTTTATATCAGTATATAGAGTGTTTCCTAATATTTTACAATTGCAAAGCACTCTGTTATACGGCTACATTACAATTACTTAACTGATGGAAATTTGGTTGTTTCCAGTCTCTTGATATTATGATGTTACAATTACTAATTCTGTATATGGACAAGAATATCTATAGTATAAATCCCTAGAAGTGGGATTACTGTATCAAAGCTTAATTTTCTAGAAGGATCCTTCTAAACAAATCTCTCAAGAGCAGGGAGCTCCAATGCCAACAGTATGTTATCAAATGTGTTGATCTCTGCCACTGAGGTGAAAAATGAGGTCTCAGTGTAGCGGTTTATAAACTTTTTATTGAAGTATAACATACATAAAAAAAAGTGTATAAACCAAAACTGTATATTTCAATGAACTATCACAAGTGAACACACACACATCCCCATGTAATCACCGCCCAGGGTAAGAAACAAACATTACCTACACCTAGAAGTCCCCTTCACACCTCTTCCCAATCACTACTCCTCTTGCTCTTCTGCAAAGGTAATCACTGTCATAAGTACTACACCACAGATTAGTTTTGCCTATGTTGAACTATTGAAAAAATGGAATCATACAATTCTTTCATGTTTAGTTTCTTTTGTTCAACATGTTTATAAGGTTTACATATGTATGTTGTTATATGTAGATGTAATTTGTTCATTTTCACTCTTCTGTAATAGTCTATTGTATGAAATACCATACTTTATCCATTCTACTGTTATGGGACATTTGAGTTGTTTCCGGTTTGGGGCTATTACAAATAATGCTGCCATGAACATTCTTGTACATGTCTTTTTGTACATATATGCATGCACATTGGCCGGGGATTATATATCTGGAAGAGAGGAATGGCTAGATCATAAGATATGCATATATTTAGAGTTTGCAGTTAATGTCAGCTTTTCAAAGTGGTTGCATCAAGTTATATTCTCAGTTCAGTGTATAACAAGTTCCCACTACTCCACGTGCTTCCCAACACTGATTACTTTCAGTCTTTCAAATTTTACATCAAAATGTAAGTGCTGATATCATAGTGTGGTTTTAATTTGCCTTTCCTTATTTGAATAAGATTGAGTGCCTTTCTACATGCTTATTGGCCATTTGGATATCCTCTACTCTCTGTGCCTATTCAAATGACTTGATCATTTTATGTTCTGAGCATAAAACTTTTTCAGTCTTTGCAAATATATTAATACCCTATGACTATCTTTTGATGCTCCAAAGTTCTTAATTTTAATGCAGTCCACTTGATCAATCTTTGTGTTGTCTTATTTAAAATACCTTTCCCTACCTCAAGATCATGAAGTTATTCTCCTATATTATCTTCTAAAAGTGTTATTGTTTTACATTTAGATTAAAAGACTGATTTTGTATATGGTATCTGGAATAGAGATCAAATTTCACCTTTTTCCCAAAAGAGTATCCAGTGAACTCAGCACTATGTGTTGAAAAGCTTATCTTCCACCAACTGCTCTGCAGTTCCCCCTTGGTCTTAAATCAAGTTATCTATATATACGTGGGTTATTTCTAGGCTATTTTACTCCAATGGTCTATTTGTTTATCCTTGCACGAATGCCTCATTGTCTTCATTATTGTGGTTTTTGATGTTGTGCTATCTTGCAAAGTTTTCCCATCGTGGTCTTAACACTGTCTTGACTACTTTTAGTCTAAGAGTGTAACTTTTAGAATTAAAAAAAAAACTTTGGTTTTGAGTAGATCACCCTGGATCTATAAATCAATGTTGCTTTCAACAATGTTTAGTTTTTTATATAGATCTGGCACATATCTTGTTAGGATTATTCCCTGCTATTTGAAAATTCTTAATGCTATTTTCATATTCTAAAAAAAAATCCATTTTTTCACTGCTTATTGCTAGCATCTCATTGTATTTTTATTTTGTATTTCATCTATTTTGAGACTGAGCATCTCCATATATTAAAATCCATTTATATTTCCTTTCCATATTTTGCCTTTTTTTTCTATTATTTATTAGAACTCTTTACGTATTAAGGAAATTAGCCCTTGTGATACATAAAACTGTACGAACACATTTTCCCAGCTTTTCTTCTGACTTTAGAATACACTTTGAAAATATACTTTTCCAAAATAATCTTTCAAAATATGTTATTAATAATCTGTAAAAAGGCATATTGACTATTTTAGAGACTATTACTAAAATATACTTGAAATCTAAGGTAACTTGAAGACCATGTAAAAAGTGGGTTTATAACTTAATTCACGTTTCATATCACTTACCATTTTTTTTCTCTTGTCGAATGATATTATGACATTCTGCATGTAAGAACTGTAAGTGGTCTGCTACCATTCGTTGCTGACACTCATGAATCACTTTAGTATATGAACTTGGATGCAAGTATTTTCGACATCGAATTTCTTCATCTTTTAATCTACCTAGAACCTTTAGAAATATATTCTTACAGTCATAAACTACTATGAGAAAAAAACTAATATCAGTAGTAACTTAGGTAGCTTAATTTTAATGGCTCAATTAAACATGGCCATGCAACAAATAAAGATTACATAACCAATTTAAACCCACATCCATAAACCATTTCAAATTTTATTTATGCTACCAGCTATCACCTACATTTCTTCACAGTCTTATGAACAAGAACTAAAATTACATGATCTGCATTTTGTCTTCATTTACTGACCCTGATCATCCTATTATACAGAGAACCTAATAAGCAACAGGAAGAGAGGGTAAAGATTATTTAAAACCAAAACAGGTGGTCACTTATGAATATTTAACTATTAATCTAAAAAGTAATTTACATTAACTGGATCAAGTAGATTATTTTCCGTTGGTTCCTCTTCTTATAAAATGTAAATGTAAACGGTACGTACATGAGAGTTAACTATTACAGTAAAGATTTCACTGAAATTTTTAAAAGTCAAAATATATATAGTTATAGTTAAATATGTCAATCAAGACCTTTATTAAAGCTCATGCTACTTAAAAAGCACTGAGCTACAAACAATACACTGGTTAACATAAACAAGAACTAACAAAGATAACAGCTAAAGAATTTGGCTAATCTCTACCTCAAAATAAAACTATATCTGAAAATCATGCTAGCATAGCACATACACATACAAATGTTTAGGTTTTTAAAATATTCTATAACGTGAAGCTAATGTAACTAGAGTTTCTGAACTTAACTGTTCCCAGGGAACTATGTGCATTTAAGCCTTTGGGAAGTACTGCTGAGTTTGTCTGGGCATAAGAAGGTGATGTTAGGAGGGAAGATGGTGTTGAGGGGGAAAATAAGACATCATTCCTGGATACCTCTCAGATATTTTTTGATGAAAATGAGGCTCAAGACTGAGGAGAGACACATAGTTCTATCTTTCCCACTGTGCTACCCTGTGGAGCCAGGAGTTCAGGGCAAATTCATAGAAACCTAAGATGGGCAAGAAGGGGTCCAGATTAAAAGGTGTTTGTCACATGTTTTTTTAAATTAAAATTACTGGGTGACATTAGTTAATAAAATCAAATAGGTTTCAAATGTACAATTCAATAACATATCATATGTATATTGCATATACCACATATTTTATCAACTAAGAAAGTCATTTGGTCAACAAATATTTTTTTTAAAAGTTCTTGAAAGGATATGACTATTAGTCATTTATAGCATACTATAAGCGACTTTAATCTATTTACGAATTAACTAAATGCAATGAGAATGAGAGTGTGGGCCTGAGGAAGGTGAAGGAGAATAAGAAAAATAAAAACATAAAACAATTATAACTGGGTGTGGGGTGAGGCTGGGGGCTGGGGTAGTTATCAACAAGGTTGTAGTGTCTCAATGCAGGGCTCTACATAGTTATAAAACCACTGGGGAAAAGGCCAAAATTAGAGGAAAGACATAGAAAGGGAAGTAGGAAGGCTACAAAAATTAGTCTGTTAACTAAATAAACTACTCTTATAAACGCTATTTTCCAAACATAATTTCTAATAGCCCTCCTTTTAACAGTTTAAAATGTAATTTACATATCATATGATTCACAAATTTAAAGTGTGCAATTCAATGTTTTGGTATATTACATTATTAGTGTTTTTAAAACAGTGACAAAATATATATATCAAATTTGCCATTTTAACCATTTTAAATGTATAATTAAGTGGCACTAATTATATTCACAATGTACAACTATTTCCAAAACTTTTTCATCACACCAAACAAAAAGTCTGTAACTATAAGCAGTAACTCCACATTCTCCCCTCCCTATAACTTCTAATTTACCTTTTTTGTCTCTATGAATTTGCTTAGTCTACATATTTTATATAAGTGGAACCATACAATTCTTTTATTGCCTCTTTTTGAGAGCCAGTTATAATGAGAAGTGTTATATATCACTGATCAATTCAGGATTGGATCGAGACCTTTGACGAGTCTCAGATGCAAGGACTGGAAGCTAAGAACCACTGACTTAATATAATGTGTACTTAATAGATGGAGAAAAATGTCCTAGATGACTTACTCAATTGTCCAGGGCTAATTAGTGACAGTGGCAGGAAGAGATTTAAACAGCTCAGACTTCTGGGTCCAGGCTTTATGGACTATACAACAGTGTATCAGTAAGTAGTGATATTGCTTGACCTATTTTCTATGGAGGCAGACTATTGCTATTCAATTTATATTTTATCTTTCTTGGCTAAACAAAATGTTTGAAATCCAATACTGCAGATTATGACACCTCATTAAAATTTCTAATATATCTTGTATGATGACTGAATTTATGACTATTCTTTTACTGAAAAAATATATATGGAATTTTAAATATGGTAGTCAATATGTGTTGATTTAATGATTAGTTATAATTTCTTGTGGAGAAGTTAAATTTTTTCTTAGCCTTCCAAAAACTTAAGAGACAAAGGAGTGACCTATCCAAGTATCTACTTATATTTTTCCTTATTTTTCTCCCATTTTAAAGAAAGATAAAAACCCAAATATCTAGCTTCTATATTTATCCTGTACTCTAAACATATCCACTAAACATAAAATAGTTTATCATTTTGCCAAGAATGTGAATACATATTCGTTTTAAAGACAAGCAAATGAAGCAATCAGGATTTATCAAAAAGCATCAACCATGATGAAAACTGGAATAGCACTTTTTCTCATGAAAAATGCTACAGCAAGGATGATGATTTATCAATAGATGATATATATTAACTATTACTCAGAGTACTGATCAAACAAACTTTTTCCACCCAAAAAAAATACTTTAACTAAGAAAACTAATGTTAAACAAAACCATGAATATACAATAGATAATGTACTTAACATGTTTTCTTTCTTACCTTTTCCATATACTGTGAGCAGTTTGATTCTTGTAATAAATTTGAAGCTTCTTGTTTGTAATACTCTCCTGTTTCAGTCAGAAAGGGAGACTCAAAGATTTCCTGATAAAACTAAATAAATCAATTAAAATAATATTGAAAAAATTAAAACAAGTAATTTAAGAAATTAAATATATGATTATTCAAGTTTTTAAAGGAGGCTTTTTACCTTTAAGGGGAATTTTTTCTTATACTGTTCAACATGAACAAAGGAGTTAATAACCCCGTGGATTACTTTCTGGTTTGGGTCTTCTCCACCACGATCACTAAAACAAGGTATAACACAAAATGTTCTTGAGAACACAAATTATCTATGAAAATATATCAAAGTATGCCAAAATATGACTGCTTATTCTATTGTTCTAATCAAGTTATAAAGCATTTTAAAGGTCCATGCATGCATGATGCTTAAAATAATTTTTTCATATCACAGCTGAATTAATATTTGATATTTAATATACACATCAGATGTCATTTCAATAAATAAAAGTAAAGCCTTGATTGAAAAATCAAACATACCCTATTGATACTAAGATGATACTTTTAGAGTACATATGAGCCCACCAGTTCAAGACTTTAATACTGATGGTTAAGAATATTTTAATTTCACTTGCCACAAACTCTATTATTAGAGGATTCGGTCTGAGAATTCAGTCTCTGAACCATTATAAGCATGCCTATAGTAGTAATTTGACAGTATGCATTCCTCAGAGGTAATAGTCTATATAACATATCAGTCACCAAAATAACTAATAGCTATGTTTTCTCTGTAAGAGAGCTACTAGAGCTGCTGAGTTCCTTTCCATTCAAGCACAAAGGTATTTCTCTATTTAGAAATTCGGTGAGATATGTTTCAGTATTTCTATATTCCTTTATTGTTGCAAAGGTATCTAAAATCATCTCATTATTCGTGTGACATTTGATAAGTTCCTACTTAGTCAAGGCATTACTGTAATACAAGTCTTAATCATGATTTTTAAAATGTTGGTGAATAACAGCCTTTCTAATTATAGAAATAGAAAAATGAAATAGAAATTTATTACAAAGCCACAGTAAAACAGTCTGGCCCTAAGCTGGGAGTTTCTGACTCCAGCACTAATGATCAATTCAAACCATTATATAGTCAGAGGTTTACCTTTCTACTGGCAATCTTCCAGCTCACTTTAAAATTTTTTTTTTAATTAATAATTATTTTACAAAGAGAACAACAGAAAATATATTACCATCATTCCCTAGTAAAAACTTTTTGTTCTTTATAGTAGGATATAAAGACTTTCTAACATTTAAGAAAAATATCGAGGCAATTACCTTTATAAATTAGTGTCCCTCCCTGCCTCTGCATCTCTCTAATCCTCTTTCATTCTTCCTTTAATTATCTGGATAGTCTGGGAAAAGGTTTTTTGTACATGAATTAATATGGCTACAGTAATTCTGTGAGTCATAGATCTTAGATACAAAGCCTATGTTTTGATATTATTAATAAGAACAATGAGTTCATATAAGGTCACATAACGAGCTCGTTTCCTCTGTTCACCTTCTTTAGTTGCCTCTTAACCCCAAATTAAATCTGGTGAAATAATGATCTAAACTATCTTATCTATTTGAAACAGAACACTTTTTTTTTCTTTTTAACTTCGCAGAGAACCAAATGAAAATCAGCTAAGAATTAGAAAAATCTAAATATTTGGAAAATCAGGTTACCTAAAATTCTTTTCATGACCAAATCCTATTGTCCCTGTTCAGCACCGGGAAAATTTCCACTCCTGCTATTCTCAGCATGCTTGACATTTGATTCTGATCCCAAAAGGCCCAGATAAGCTGGATTCAGGTAAGGTACTGCCTAGAAAAAACATTGATATTCCTAGTGCTTAATAACTAAGTTGTCCTCCCTACAAGAACAATATCTAAACTCAGA
Organism: Pteropus alecto; assembly: GCF_000325575.1. Taxonomy (NCBI): domain Eukaryota; kingdom Metazoa; phylum Chordata; class Mammalia; order Chiroptera; family Pteropodidae; genus Pteropus; species Pteropus alecto. The sequence continues at coordinate 1,731,946 of NW_006435766.1, forward strand.
AATTCTTAGGCATAATTATTCAGTCTTATAGATCACCATACATTTTTACAACTGCATAAAAAGTACTATATACAATCATTATAAATATACTGCATTTCTATTAGGCTAACAGATAATGAAAATAAACTGAAATGATGCTAAGTTAGCAACATACAAAAGCACTGACTAAACTGCTCATCTGAATACACTGCTCTCATCTAAGAACAGTGGTCCTAAGAGATGAGCCTTAAAAAAAGAATACAAGAAATTTTTAGAAATATGACATTATTTGATATTAACAGGACTGTGTGGAAAATGCCCATAACAACCAGAACGAAATTCCCAAGAGAATAAAACAACTCATTTGGGGTAAATGGGGACTAACAGGAAAGTTCAGGCCTTAAGACCAGGATTTTGGAGTCAGACTACCTGGGTCTGAATCCTGGCTGCATTAACATATCGCTTTGGGTGGCTGCTTAACTTCTTATCACAAAAAGAGTTCCTGTTCTGTAAAGTGGGCATAATAAAAGTCCCTACCTCACAAAGATGTAGTAAAGATTAAGTACAATTCAAGAAAGCACATAGCACATAGTACCTAGTACATGAGTAAATAATCAATAAACATTAGCTAATACTTTACCACCAATAGGAGCAAAATGGAAGCATTTGCATTCTATTAGAGAAGAAAATAAAGCTAAGAGACCAAAAAAGTACTGATTGTGATTTTTAAAACAAGGCTTTAAAGCCAACTAACTGAGCATTTAACTCAAGACAGGTTTGTGAGTGTCATTAAAACTTACACTACAATTCTCAAAGGTCCTGATTCTGATATATGACAATGGGTAAATTGATCTCTAAGTGAAAACTTCATTTACCCCTATATTTAAAATGAGAATAGAGTTCCAGCAAACTAAATGCAGCCTCCTGCTTCCATATACACCTGAGAAATGACGGGACGAATGCTTTTTAATACTCCATTGTTGGCAGTAGCCCTTGGACTTGTAGAAAGTGAAAAAAGATGCAAAGAAGATGTTATAGTATAGACCAATAAAACTACTAACCAAAACAAACAGGGAAAAAATTGCTACCAGGACAGGATGGGAAAACAGGTAAGAAGTGGCATACAGCGAAAGCTGGACACAACACAAAGGTGGACAAAACCAGCTAGGTCATCAAGAGAACAAAGCAGCCTCTGGAGCAAGGCAACAAGAACAGCTCTGTGTGAGTCCCGCTGGAACAGTAAATGTGGTACCCACGAAAAGGTGAGGAAGGACAACCTCTACCCAGATGACTGCTGCAACACTCACCTGAGAGCACTATCTGGGCTCCCTGACTGCCATCTCAGAAAGGCACTAGGAAATCTAGAAAATGTTTTACCCATAGATTGGCAAGATTTGATAATACCAAGCACTGGCGAGTGGAAGAGAAACAGGTCTTCTCAGACTCTGCTTGTGGAAGGACAGGTACTTCAGAAGGCAAACTAGCAAAATTCTGAATGCACGTAACTCTATGACTCCAAACAAACGGCAGCAATAGAAGCAAGAGTTGTATTAGTAGAAAAACTAGAAACAACCTAATATACAACACTAGGAGAAGCATTTAGTAAAATGAGGTAGAACCATACCAAATAGTATATAAGTTTAAAAAGAATGAGGTACACCTCTATGTATTAACATAGAAAAATTACCAAGATATATAATTGAATAAAAAAACCCATTAATAAGTTTAAACATCATTTATGATTTTTAAGTTAGAAAAAATATCATATAAAAAAACCAATATTCTGTATTATATTTATTTCTGTATGTAGACATAAAAATTCGTAAGTAAAAGTTTGGAAAGACAGTTAATCAAATGATAACAGGGATTACCTCTGTGGAGAAGAAGACCGAGGTAAGGATCTTGAAAATTTTTCAAGAATGTATTTATGTATCATTTGTATATTTAAGTTTTTCATTGAGTAGCTGATTATCAGGTCCCAGGAAGAAAATGTACAAGATAAGTTTGGAACTTCCTGACACTAGATAGCAAGAAAGCTATCAAGGGTGACTAGGGTCATCTCGAAAAGGCTCTGGCACCAACTAAGCAAAAACAGGCAATTTAAATTTTAATAAAGAAAATAAATAGAAATAAAGCAAACACATAAAAGTTCATCATGATATACTGAAAAGAAAGCTAATTGGTCATACTCAGAGGATGATGACAAACCAACACATCATCCTGACAAGTGGATAAAGAAAAAGAAAGAAACAAGCAGTTATTTTGCCTTTTCTATGAACCTTATCATTGGGTAACCAAATAATGGATAAGGGTAAGCATGTCTTCCTAAAATTATTCCAGGTAAAAAATGAAAATAAAATGACAGAATTAAAGTGACACAGTTTTACAAACCTCAATAAACAAAAAGATATCAGTATTTAGCATTAGTGGCAGCTTACATCAAAAAGAGTAAAAAAAACCCAGACATTATGAAAGAACAAAACATCTATACCTTTGCCAGAAGGAATCAACCAGAGTCTGAATAAGCCCTTAGAACTGTCAATTTGCAACAAAATACAGAAGACAACAGAATCTACTTAAATATGTGTCTCATGCATACAATCAGTAAAATCCAGATGATGGGAAAGTCTAAAGATCAAATGGCCAAGATTCATCAACAAATAAATGACAAAGGAAAAAAAAAAATGAAAGGGAAACCTGCTGATTAAAAGATTTAAAAGACATATAAAATATTTTTAGAATGGACAAGACTAAACTATAGAGTCTAGGAATGCACATGGGGGTGATAAAACCATACAGAAACAGAAAAAAGGGATTACCCTAAAAGTCAGGACAGCAGTAACTTTTTGGAGAAAGAGAAAGTATGAGACACACATAAAGGGTTTCAGGAGTGGCTGGCATAGTTCTACTTCTTGCCTTGCGCATTAGTAACAAGAGTATTCACCTAACAATAACTCATTAAGCTGTACAATTGTGTTGTATGGTTTTCTGTATCTATATTTCATTTTATACTAAAAAAGTTAAATCAATCACACACACACACACACACACACACACACTCTCTCTCTCTCTCTCTCTCTCTCTCTCTCTCTCTCTCTCTCTCTCTCAAATTCCAAAAAGTCCAAAAGAAGACTGGTATAACAATATTAATATGCAACAGAATAAGGAAAAAGAGTACAAGACAAATAAAGTTACCACATAACAATAAAAATAATTAACCATGAAGATAATAATAACTTAATATTTATTCAACTAACAACAGGGGCTCAAATGTATAAAACAAAAACTAACAATTCCAAGAAAGAAAATCAATAAATCTAAAAGTAATCTAAGAAATTTCAAAACACATTTCTCAGAAACTGAGAGATACAAAAGAATAAAGACTACTAAACTAGATTTTACTTTTATCCAAGATTATATTTTTCCCCAATGAAATCTCTAATGCCTTAACAATAAAGAAATAGAATAACAAACACACAGACATGTCAGAGAAAACACAAATCAGCCATAGCAGCCGATGTTGCAGATTGTTCCAAACTCTAAAGGAAGAATTTCATTTTCATTTTAATTTTTATTCATAGTACTTGACACTAGTAAGTTAACTGCAGAATTACTGGATAAAAGAAAAGCAACTTTGAATCCATTTAGCATTTAAAAAGTCAGTGTTTTCAAAAATATCCTTACATCTAAGCAATTCCTTTTACCTGCATTTTAAAATGTATTTTCTTCTCCTGTTATAATTTCATATATCTATTTATAGTTTTAAAAACTAAAGTTCTTGCAGAAAATGTACAATAACCACTGTGATTTATGTTTACAATTATTTGTTTGGTTATGTTTACCTTTGTATGTATCACCAAAAATATTAAAATTCTTATAACATACTGACCCATGGAGTTACAATATTTTATTTATTCAAATGATTAACAATTTTAAGTTGTTACCACATTGAACGTCCCAGCTGGCAATTCTACTATATTTTACTATGTTTATAGTATATTTTTAATAACACAAAAGATAGTGAAGTTATATGAAGAGAATTACTTTTATCTTTCCTAGTAAAGTAAAAACACTGAAAAATATGCAGATATACAACATATGGGTTACATCACTTGCTTTTTTCTTCTCTATTTAACAGAAGCACCTTTACTTTTGAATCATCAATTAAATGTGTGTACAGATTTCATGATGCCATGAAAAAAATTTAACAGTTGTTTCACAGACTCTCTTCAAAAAAAAAATCTACAACCTACATTCCACTTTTAAATCTAGTACTTCATTGAAACAGTTTTCTCAAAATGCAGGAAAATGAGATTATCTGATAGTATTTATAAACCTCGAGAAAAGCCACCTTTACAGAATACACTTAGGCAAAAGGGGTCTGGTCCCAGTTTGTATCTTAAAAGCAGATGAAGCAAAGTCTTTAAACCAAGAGCTCTTCCTTTTCTCCCTTTGCATCACTTTACATTGCTGTCTTGTTATTCTGTGCCCTTTTAGACCTTCTTGTCTTTCATGTAGAGATTCCACACAATTCTACTCATTCCATACAATTCCAACTTTTTCCAAAAGTCATGAAATCCTGAATACAGTTTACTGAGTGTTTCAGCATTCTTGATCTGTAAGAATTTTCACTCAATGGAACATGTTGATTTCACACATACACAAATCCTTCATTTGTCTGACACGTAACTTCACTTTGTTAAAGGTTGAGATAGCCTTCAATTTTCTAAAACCTTCAAAGGTTAACACAGGATTGGGGAATCTTTATGATCTAGATTTTTCTTACAATAAGAAAATGAAGGACAATTCTATATGTAATTATGTGCAACAACTCCTACAGCTGTAGGTGGTTGTATAGCTTAAAATATATACCTTCATATAACCAACATTACATTAAGTACTCATTTTTCTCAGAAGGTATCAACCAAATTAATTCATCTACTGACAAGTCTAAGACTACACAGGTGAAAGGAGAAAATACATTGCTTTGGTTAAAAAAAAAAGACTAACTACAAAATTAACTGAGGTAAGGATTATTTAACAACCCAAATTGTAGGAAAAGAGCTATCTCATTCACATCACATAACCACCTGTGTGACAGAAGCATTTCAGCTAAAAAGTATGTACTTAAAAAGAATCACAGGGCTCAAAAAGTGTAAACTGATACTGGAACAATTTTAAAGTAACAGTATTGAATAAATGTTGAATATCCAAATGCAAACAATGTGCTAAATATTTAGTGTATTTAAGAACTAGAAAAGATACATGTCGGCTCTTTTAGCAACTCTTGCCTATAATGAAAAAAAACCTCTCAGACTACATTAAATAATTTTAGCAATAAGAGAGACCCACCTGAGCAGGAATAAAACCAGCTCTATCTATCGAGAATTGTTAGCACGTAACAGTCTCTCCTCTGTATATATAATCTTCTCTCCACTTCCTCTAATCATTTTCATCTACTTTTCCCAGTGCTCTAGGCAAGTTATCAGTCTCTCATCACAATATTACTACATAATATTATGCTTTATTGTCACCCCATTATGGTATTTTTAAAATTTAAATCTAAGTAGACTTCACATAAAACCATATACTAGAAAATAGAAATTCAGAGCTGAAGGGGGCCTCCAAAGGTCAGCACCTGATCCAATCTCCCTATTTTACAGCTAAGGAATCCAATAAAGTAATGGACTCAGGCAACCTACTATGTTAAGAGGATGAGAATCCCCTGATTTCCAATCTATCTGTTATTCATACAAATGATTTAAAGGCTGTTGCTTAAAATTTTAAAAGAGGCAGGAGTCATGAATCAAGACCTAAAGAATCAAGAAAGAATAAAAATCTCATGAAGGCTGAGAATCATTTTTCTGAATACATCTATGAATACTGTTTCGAAAGTCTGCAATCAGTCCTGGGAAAGTAAAATAGCATAATACCTAATGGTTAGAAGAAAACACTCCTCAAGTAGGGAGATCGTTTTATAAACTATATAAATGTCTAATCAATGTACTGTATACTTGAAACTAATGAAATAAAATTTAAAAAAACTTGCTCTTACCCAAAGACCTAATAAACACATTGCAGATTTGAAGAAAAGTAGATATAAGTTAATTGCGCCCATTAGCAACTGTCAAAAGGTTGAGTTGACAAGTTTTACATAAGAACCTGTTTTCAATACTCTTATTTAGTAACTTGATTTACTACAGGGACAGAATCCTTTTAGCATCAAGTGAAAAATAGTTGGCAGCCATATCACAGAAGTATGTAAAGACATTACCTGAGTAATAAATTACTCCACTCTGGTATTTGAAAAACTTGTAATTTTCAATCAATTTTAACTTCATTTTGTTTTTTAATCCTAACTGCTCTCTTAAAATTAAATTTCATTACTTGGAGTAGGAAATACAGGCAGTTTTTCAACTACTGTTTCTTACTGTTATTCTTAAATGTTTATAAAAACTATAATGGAGCTCTAATACAACCCTACAATGTGCCTAGTAAATTATTAATTTCTTTATTTTTTTTAACTGAGATTACCACCTAGAAAAGTTTTTTAAAAAACATAAGGAACTCTATTCACGGTAAAAGAAAGGTACAGTCTCACCGTAGAAACCTTGTCTCAACCTCCTAATCATACACTAATTCTTTAACTCTATAAATGAATGTGAGATTACAGCAAAAAGAATAACTTGATTAAAGATTTTAAAGTCTTTCTTTCCCCAACAATTCTGCACCCATTCTAGCTCAATCAAAAAACACTCTTGTCTTCCATAACAAGAAAAAAAAATAAGAGTGGAATAATAAAAAAGAAAAGAAAGATACAATAGAGAAGATCAATCAAGACCAAAGTTGTTTCTTTAAAAAATCCAACAAAAAAAACACCAACTTCTTAAAAAAAAAAAAGTAACAAGAAAAGGAAGATGCAAATAAGCAAAATTAAGAACGAAGACATTATTCCAGATGGGGATTAAAAACAAAATACATTAACCCAGTAATCAATGTTAATATCACAAGTAAAAAAGTCATGTTGATATCTTTTAGTCCCAGAAATTATGATGAGGGCACATTATTTTATGGCATTCTTCCCCAAAATCCATTTTCTGAGTCTAAGCATGAGAAAACATCAGACAAACCTAAACTGAGAGACATTCTACAAAATACTTGGCCACTGCTCTTTTTAAAAAGTGTTAAGGTCACTAAGGACAAGAAAGAACTTAAAAATTCTCAGAGTAGAGAAGACAAGAGAGACATGACAGCTAAATGCAATGTGGAGACTTGGATTGGATCTTGGGACAGAATAAGGACATCAGCCAAAAAACACAAAATGCAAATAGTCTGTAGTTCAGTTAACAATACTGTTCACAAATATCCCATGGGTTGTAAGATGGTGACAGTAGGGATATAGGGTAAAAGGTGTACAGGAACTTTCTGTGCTAGCTCTGCAATTCTTCTGTAAATCTAAAATTACTTCAAATAAAAAGTTTTCTGAAGACTGACAACAGCAACTTTTCAACAATTTTGAGAAGATAATTCACAAATGACTTAAGAAGAGGAAATACAAAAATTAGACTAGTTTTAAGACTATTGAAAAAACTACAGCAGTGTTAAAAATCTTATTTAAAAAAATCTTACAAAGAAGCCCTAAACCCAGATGGTTTTGCAGGGAATTTTACTAAACACTCAAGAAATTGATCATCCAAATTTCATACAAACTCTTTTATTCAAAAGAAAAAGAGGAAATACCCCATAATACGCCCTACAAGGATGAGCCTGATATCAAACCCAAAGACACTGTGAGAAAGAATAACAGGCCCACTCCAATCATGAATATAGATGCAAAATAATAAATCAAATACCAGCAAATGTAACGATGTATAAAAATAATAATAGACCAAAATCAACCTGGGTTTATCCCAGTTATATAAGGATAATTTTATATTAGAAAACCCATAAATGTAATTCATATTGACAGAATAGAAAAAAACATATAATCATTCAATAGAAATATAAAAGTGATTTTATAAAATTCAACACCAATTCCAAATAATTTCAGCATTCTGATAAAAGTACCTATTAAAAATTTAGAGAAATCATCATCTTAAATGGGGCAATGTTATACATGTAACCTTTAAAATCAAGAGTAAAACAAAGATGCTCGTTATCCATCACTTCCCTTCAGCATTGTTTTGGAGGTCCTAGCCAATGATGTGTGTATGCATGCAGACACGTGTGCACATGTGCATACATACACAGGAAAGGAGGAAACAAAACTATCATTTTTTTACAGATTATGATAGCTTGATAGAAAACACAAAAATATGTGGAAATTATTAGAAATAATAGAATTTAACAAGGTGGCTGAATATAAAATTTATATACAAGTCAGTTATATTTCTATATTCTAGCAGAAAACAAAACAGGTGATTATATAGAACAAATTTTTTGTAATAATATCAAAGAATACCAAATATCTCAAAATAAATCTAACAAAAAGACTGCTGGACCTTTACAGATGAAGTTACAAAAGCTTATTAGAAGATATTAAAGAAGGAATAATAGACAAGACATACTATGTTCATGGATAGGAAGATTTAATATGGTTAAGATGTAAATTCTCTCCAAACTGACTTATAAATTCAATTCCATTTCAATCCAACACGAAAAAAAATTTTAAGACAACTTATAATCACCTCTTAAAAAGGTGATTAGAAGATGTACATGCAAAAAAGGCAAAAGAGCAGCAAAAACACTGGCTTATATAGTGCAAACTTGACTTACCAGACACCAAGACTTATTAAGCTATAATAATAAACACAGTGAAGTACTGGCACAAACAGGTAGACTAACAAATGGAACAGAAGTGAGCCATAGCCACACTTGTAGAAAACTTTGGTATCTATTTGATGTCAAAACAGTGGGGAAGGTAGGAAGAGTTAAAAATATGGAGCTGCTGAAGTCACAAAATTTTTTTCCATTTGTCATTTAACTCTTGTTGTTTATGAGGTTTATATGGAAACAGAAAGAAGATGCTTAAATCATGACTGTCTTGCTGTTGAGTTCATTTCAAAATGAATAAAAACTTTACCAAGTATTTTTAAATAAGGAGGCGTCACGGCTCCATCATCTTCCTAAAGGAATATAAAGACTCCCCCCCAAAAATGAAAACCACTGTACTTAAATAAATATTAAAATACAACCAAACTATTATCAGTAGTTACTTATGAGGAGAGAAAAGGAAGTCTTAGGTAAAAGGAAAAGTCCCATTTTATGCACTATTTAAACTTTTAACAACTATTTTTTAATTGTGAAATAATTACAAACTCACAGTAAGTTGCAAAAATAATGTAAAGCAGTCCTGTATACCCTCCACCCAGCTTTCTCCAGTGGCATCATCCCATATAACTATGACACAATATTAAAATAAGGAAATTAACATTGGTAAAATCTATAGATCATACTCAGATTTCACCAGTTTTTATATACAATCATTTGTGTACGTTTGTGTGTGTGTGGTTCTATGCAGTTTTATCACATCCAGATTCATGTTAACGCCAATATATTCAAGATATAAAACTACGTTATTACTGGCTCATGCCAATCATTAATCTATTAACTTTTAAGAACTAACTTTTAAGAACATGTTTTCAAGTATTCTTAATATTTATATAGTAAAATGACCCAAAGGGATCTTTTAACAATAAAAGCTTTATAGAAGCTTTATAGAAGTGAAGAGAAAATTATTTAGCATAGAACAGTACTTCATAAATGGTAGTGTGGACTGGATGTATAAATATTTGGGGAGCTTTGTAAAAATAGACATTTCTACTCTCCCTGGAGTATGCTTCAGTGGATATAGGTGAGGATCCAGATATATAGGCTTTCGAAAAGCCCCCCAAACATGTGTACATGTATGTATCTGTGCATATTTTAAATCCTTAATAGTGATTTCCTGTAAATAACAGAACTGAAGGTATTGGGGGGAAACTAAAAGGTTTTTTATTTTTCTCTTTTAACCTTCTATACATTTTCAATTTTCTATAATTAGCAAAATATATTACTTTTATTTTTTTTTTTATGGAAAGATACACTTTTAAACATTCCCTGCATAAGCTTGAATTTCAGAGGCCAGATTTGAGAAACCACTAGTACACAGTAATGTTCTTTACACATTTTTAGAGATTACCTAGGAACCCAGGGATAAATATGGGGAAAGGAAATCCTAATAGAAATCAAATTTGCAATACTCTCTGCTAGATCTGAAAAGATTTTATTCGGTAAGTGTGGTAGAGCTCTTTCCACAAAGAAGTTGTAAGTACAATTATAAAATATTTCCTTGTTAGTAGCAGTAGCATGAGATACTACAAACTATTTTTAAGAATACATAACATATGGGTAAGACCACAGACTTATAAGGACCAAAATGATTTAAGTTCTAATTCTCATTCTGCCAAGTACTAGTTATGTCACATGAGTAACTTGATTACACTCTCAAGCCTCATTTTCTCCATTTGTAAAATAAGCCTATGATAATATTCTGCATCATATGCTGTTATAAGGATCAGATAAGATTACAAATAGGGAGTATCTACCACAGTCACTCCTCCATGTAACGAAAGTTATGATATCTAGCTATCTTAGCTCAGATGACAGTAAACAGATGTTAAAGCAATGCAGCGGAAAGACCCACACTAGAAGTTTAAAGACATAGAGTCTCTTTCCTTAGCTATATCAAGTTCCATAAATCATTTCTTCCTTATTGATGTTCAATTTACTTACTTATAAATAAAATTTGCTGTACCTCCTTAAGATCAAATAAAGAAATATGTGTGAAAACGCTAGAACACTCAAAGTATTATGAAACTAAAATGTATTCATCATTAAGCTGAAGTACTAGAGCTAGGAGTGGAAGAAATATTCTGTGGACTAAAAAGATAGACATAATGGATTTAGAGTTAGAAAAACCCAGATTTGAATCCTTGGAATTAAGAAGACAGGGGTAGGAGTCAGGTCAGCCTTGTTAGAGTACCAGCACTGACTTCTTTATTTGTAAAATGGTAAGTAGTACCAATCTCTCAGGGTTGTGAGGATTAAATAAGATAATGCATGTAAAGCTCTCAGAACGCTGCTTGGCACGTAGTTCCCATATTTAGTTTTTATTATTATTAAGCCTTAGTTTCTTTAGCTGGAAAATGTGGGATAATGCCTACCTAACAGACATGAAAAATATCAATCAGTAAAGCGTGTCAAACAATACTTTAATGGAAGCTGATTATAACAACAAAACTAAAACAATTTGGCCTATATCTTTGACCACATATCTGTCATTTCCAGAATTAATATACTATAGTTCTATTATTTTTCTTATACAGTTAGATTTTAATTTTTCATCAAATTCATTTTTAACAAGCTAACAATCACACTTGTTACTAATTGCTACCATTTACTTTATATTTGGTATTAACATTAAATATTAAAATATTCTCTTATCCTCTTTCGTGGCTTTTCTTTTTTTTAACCCCTTATCTCCTACTAGGAGCTCCATAGTAAAGACAATGCTTTGCCTTTTTTCCTCACAGAAAAATCTCCATATTTGGGTCTTCTTAAAGAAAGCAGATTCAGATGGAGTGGTCACTATCACACTGCAATTCACTGCTCTCGGTAATCCCTTTAACATCAGTTCCAGAAACCTGAAATTTACTGTACACATATCTGCATGACTGACTTTTAGTACTCTTGATTCCCCAAAGCCGATTTAGTGCTTTTGATTCTCCAGTATTTAGTAAGAATCTTTTAGGCCAGAGCTAACCCAAGGATATTCTATTCTGGACTCCACAGGAAAGTACGCTCAAACTCTGTCCCAAACTCTGTTCACACAGCTCTTAAGTAGTCAACCACTGTAAGCCATGAGTAGAGTAGGAAGACATTTTCCCAAAAATTTACCTCACAATAGGCAAGTTAATGATTTAATATTGGGGCTAAGAATTAACTACCTAACTAGAATAATCTGCTTTCTAGAATAGGTTATCTTCATCAGGATTTAAACTAAGAGAATATGTTCAAACAACTAGCACTGCCTGGAAGGTCCAAGAGCTTTCAGTACTCAAAAACAAGTCATTTCCTTCAGTGACTTATTTATTAAGTGTGTTTAGGCTATAAATAAAGACCAAAGTCCTGCCAAAAATAATTATAAAACAAATTTTAAATATTGTTATTAAGATGGAAAATGAAACTCATTATAGTAAAATAAGGCCAAGTCCACTCAACAGCCAAGCAAATTAGAATTGATTCAAGGTAAATGTTGCAACTCACTTTTTGATTTCTCGGAGCAGCATTCGGATAAGGATGGTCTGAAGTGGTTCAACCATCAATTTCCTCCACATATCCAATGCTAGCTGCCAGGAAAAAATAAAAATCATTAAGGCTGAATTACTCAGTATTTGATTTGAACATTTGTTTAAGACATTTTAAAAAATACCCATCGAAAGACATATTTATAACTATTATTTTGAAATTCAAATGAAAATTGAATAAACATAAGGAAAATTAATTTCTAATTTAAAATGTCAGTAACCATCATATCTGACTTGTACAAAAACAGAATTAAGGTTTTCTGTTTAGTTGATTTTTATAAAACTTTATTTGATTATTAAATGTCCAGTATTATGGAGCGGCTATAGGTGCCGAGACTGTAACATGAACAAAGGAGTTATGTTGAATAAAACAGATGTAATTGGCTATCAGTTGATTTTTAAATTATAAAGCCTTTCATACAAACATAAAAGGGTAAGCCAATTTAAACAATAATGAAATAAAACACCCCGTATTCTCTACCTTATTTAGGAAATACAACCTCACAGTCGCCTCTGTTCTAAATGTCCTCCTTTTCCCTCAGAGGTTTTTGCTATCCTGAATTTTTGTTAAATCATTCCCTTATAATTCTACCAAATGTTTAAGTATCCCCGTATGATATTTTTGAAGTTGGCCATTTCTGACCTTGATAACACAATCACATTGTATACTTTTCAATATATGATTTTAAAAATTTTAACTGCTATTAAAATCCATCAAAATGGAAAGATATAACTATTGTTTTGTATGAACATTACTATATAGCATCTTACTGTATAAATACATCATGATTTGTTTTTCCTTCCTACTGCTGATGACGTTTGTGATTCCAGATATTTGCTACCAAGAAAAAGGCTAATTCATGTATACATATAGATATCTATATCTATATCTATTATCTATATCTACATCTATATCTATATCTATCTCCTGGTAAACATGAGTATGAAATTCCCTGACATACACCTATGAGTAGAGATGCTGGGCTATAGGGTTAGGCATACATTCAGCTTTATTAAATAAAGCCAAATAGTTTTCCAATTTACACTCACACAAGCAATGGATGAGAGCTCCTATTAAATGACCTTAAGTGGTACTGCCAGGCATTAGTTAAATTTTGCCAATCTGTTGGATATAAAATGGCATTTTCTTGAATAAAACTGGGTATCTTTATATAATTTTATGGTGCATCTCAGTTTTTTTTCCTGTAAAATTCATCTCTTTTGCCCATTATTCTGTTAATGTTTGTCTTGTTCTTAATGAAATCAAGAAGTCCTTTATATATTGTAGAAAAGAATTCCTTGACAGTTGTATATATTTTAGTCTGTCATAGTTTGTGACTTTTGAGTTTCTTTACAGTGTTTTTTTTTTAGTAAAAATATATTAATTTTTAACATACTCAAATTTATCAACTTTTTCCTTTATCATTTATATATTTTGTCTTTTAAGAACTCCTTCCCTACCCTAAATATGGATATGTGTGCGCCTACATTGCCTTCCAAAAGTTTTCAAGTTTTGCCTTTTAACATTTAAGGCTTTAAACTCCAATACATTTTTCCCATATAGAGTACAAATTATTCCAGTATCAAAACCTACTTGTTCCTCTGTTTCCAACTGAACTATATCCACATGGGCGTATCCACATGGGCATAAGTCTGTTTTTAGCCTCTCTATTCTGTTTTCCTGGGGTAACTCTATTCTGATTCATTGGTAATTCCATTTCAAATAAGAAAAAGCATCTGTCTTCTTACAAGGAACATCCTTCAAGTTTGCCTTCTTTTTTTTCTTTTTAAATAACATGAACAGGGGAAAAAAAGAAGGCAATTATAAGAAAGTGGGATCTTATGGCTGTGATCTTACAAACTGGTAAGGCCCTTTGAAAAGTAAGTTGGCAGAGCAATCAAAATTCAGGATGTACTTTGACCCGGAAAATCAACTTCCAGATACCCCACTCTATGAAAATTTCTCCTCGCATACAGAGAGATAAATACATAAATGTAACTCCATGAGTGTAAGATTTTTGTTTACTTTGTTCACGACTGTATTCCCAGAATATAGAACAGAGCCTGGCAACCAAAGAGGTTCAAAAAATATTTAATAAATGAACAATAATGTTCGCTGTAGTGAGAAAAATGCAAAATAACAAAAAACTGAAAACTAAGGAGAATAGTTTAATAATTATTGTTAATATCCCTAACATAGAATATTAAGTTCTTACAAAAATAAACTTAATGAAAAGAACTCCTAGACACATCAACAAACAAAAAGCAAGAAATACAAGTTAGAAGATTTTAAATATGATATGACCCCATTAATGTTTAAAAAAATAAAATCAAAGCCATTATGTATGAATGTATGTATATTTATATACAAATGAACAGGTAAAATTCGGGAAAGATATAAACCAATTGTTTATAGTGATTTCTTCTGGGAGCAAGCTTGATGGCGTTGGTGATAAGGGACAATATTCACTTACAATCCTACTAACTAAAGCAATCACTGTTAAGATTTTGGTATTTCCCACTGATCTGTTTCTCTATGGCCTTTTTCTCCCCTACAGTTTTATTCCTATTACATATATAATGTTGAGCCCAGTTTTCTTCTTTGTTAAAGTTTCTATAAACTCTTTTCTACTACTAATTTATTCATTTGCCTACCTTTATTAACAAAATCCTACTGGATATATTCTATGTATGATTTTTATTGTTGGCTATTAGAAATTTAAATTGTTCACTCATTAGTCATCCTTATTAACAATGCCTGCAAGGAATACATTTAAACTTTTTTCCACCATACTTATTATTTTCACAGTACAGATTACTAGACCTGGTTACCTAGTTAATAGGTATTGAACATTTTAAAGTTTACTGAAAGGCACTGAAAAAATTTCTTTCTAAAAGGAGTATTCTAATTTTAATTTCTACTAATGCTTCATCTTAGCTGTTTATTTCCTTCATCAACACTTATCACAATTTAACATTAATTTATTTACTTATTTGGCATCTGCTTCTCCATGAGGACAGGGACTTTATGTCTGTTCACCACTGTTTCCTCAGTGTCTGGCTACTCAATAAATATGTATTACATGAATAAACAAACATCATACTAGAGTTATTTCTTTCACAATCAGTATATGTACTATATAATTTTCCACATTTAAGTTTACACTGTACCTCAAGAATTTAAGTGAATTAAATGAACTTCACACTTTGTTTTACTCTGAATTTCATTACTTTTTAGTTAAAATAATTTGTTATATCCATAAATTTGTCTTTACTCTCTTTTAGGCTCTCTTTTAAGTCCATGTCCTTTGCACTCTTTAACTAAAAGAGTCTAAACATTTTCTAAATACTTTTTATGAGCTTTGTCACACAGCATAACTATTAACCTTCTATCATTCTTTCATCTGTTGTTAATTTAATTATTAGAATAATATCCATCACATCTTTTCTGTTCTCATTTCTCCGAACAATTCTTAGGAAATCGTTACAGTATTTTACTTACTTAACCTTTAAGATGTTTAAAATCTTAACAATTATGAGACAGTCAACTCAGTGTCCTTAAAAAAAGGACAGTGAATCACATTACCTAAATAAATAAAAATATTTTTATGTTTGCCAGTAATTTAAAGAATTTCCTACCTCTCCTATTTCCATAAGTGGTTCATTCATATCTACACCACCATAGCCATACTGAAGGTCAGCTTCTGTCAATTTATTCTTTTTAATAAATTGGGTGTTGAGATACCTGAAAAACAAATGTAAATCACTGAACACTATGTCAACATTAACAGGAAAACAAATAACTTGCAACTTTAGAACAATAATGTTAGGGTTATAAATCAACTACTGAATAGTTCAGTAATATATCCCCAAAATTTGTAGAAATTAAAAATACAATAAAAGATTAAAATTATCAGCCCAACACTCTGTGCAAGGCCCTAATAGAGAAAGAATATAACCTCTAGAGAAGCGGAAAAAAACCTATTACCCCAGTTTCATTTGAAAAAATCTCAAGGGTTCTGCTATAAAAATTCCAGTACTGTTACAGCCCGACAGCTCCTATCCAAGATTCAGGTCTCCTACAGTTGCATTTAAACAAATGAACATTCCCAGATTCTTCTTGATAAATCAAGATAAGTTCATTTTGCAAAGTATTAAACAGAAAACGGTTAAAATATCAAAATCAGGTCAGTTCTCTAATTTATATTTCTTAACCAGGAAAAAACGTAACTTTCCATTTTTAAACAAACAAAAAAAAATCACAATCAGTAGGTTAAAAAAATGGAATTGATTATTACAGACAGTAAGAATTATGGGAAAAAATGACAGATTTAAGATCACTTTATTTACCAGAGGAAAACAGCTTTATAAAGAAAATGTTTCAATATATTCTAAGACTAATAACTGTGATGAACTCTTAAGAATTACTGAGATGAATACTGAGTTCTAAATTTAAATAATATGTGTAGAAAGAGCCTGTAATATTCAAGTACTCAATTTTTACCATCCCAGATTTCACTATAATGCCTTTAATGCTCACCACCTAAAATTATTCACTTAAAAGGTTCTGCCAATGTGTAAATAGCTATTAACAATACAATTATTTAGGCAACAACTACAAAATGTCATATCAAAATACGTGCTTTCTGATGTTCACTGCATCAAAATGAAAGGTCCACTTAATATTTACAAACTGAAACTGAAAGTAACGACAACAAGAATTTCAACTAAATAATTCCACCAACAAGTCTAAGAGATGAAAAATATAATTCCTGGAATTAACTCCAAAGCAGCAAATGCACAACCATTTACACAAGTTCCACTCCCACATTCAAGACTCTAGACTCCAAGGCTTACAACCTGGGTCCTCCACTGACACTTAGCCTCCTCTGCCCATAGGCTACGAAGTCATATTATTATTTTTTCTTCAAAATGTCAATTAACCTTTCCTTCTATTCTAACTGTAACTCTAATAATTTCATGCTGGGTTTCCAGCCATGCCTTTCAGCTAAGGAAAGGAGAATACGATTAAGAGACAGAAGAAAAAGCTAGAGAGAGAACGGCTTCCTCACTTGAAATAGAACATGTGGGATAGGGCCTGAAATGCCCTATACCAGATATTTGGCCTCTGTCATTCAAGGTCCAGTTCAAATACACCTCTCTCAAGCCTCACCTGACCCCAATGCAAATTAACATTAACTTCCCACTCTGAGTGAATAACTATCTAATACGTGGACTTTTATTTTTTTTTTCCCACAGTACTTGCTTCTATGTGAAATAATCCCATTCTGTTATGTGTTTACGTCTCCTCTCTAGAATAGAAAGTCTACAAGCAAGGACTTTGTCTTGCATCCAGAACAGTGGCAGGCAGATATGAAGTCTTCAAAAACTACTTTTTTGATGAATTACTGAATAAATAAATAGGTAACATTCCAGACAACAGGGATAACAACACAAACTTGGAAAAGCAGCCTGGAGCCAGGTC
>NW_006435766.1:1749797-1804309 GCF_000325575.1 Pteropus alecto
CATATGTCTAAGACATAGCCCTAAACATTTTATATAGCTGAATAGCACGAGGTAGATATATATGTGGTATTATTACAATCCTCATTTTATATATACAAAAATTGTAGCTTACAGGGTTTAAAGAACTTGCCAGAGGTCAATCTGCTAGCAAGTGGCAGAGCTGGCACAGAAACTCCCACTCTTTCATTCAACAAGTATTGTCTGAGTGTGTACTTTATGGCAGGTACTATGCAAGGCACTGGGGACAGAAAGATAAAAAACAAAATTGTGGTCTCCGCCCACACAGAGCTTGCACATCTGGTAGGATACACAAACACAAACAAATGTAATATTTCGACTACAAAGTGTGCTCCCTGAGTAGAGGCAGCTTAACTGTTTTATGTGTCTTCCTATATAAATCCTTTGCTCCAAACCAGTTTCTTTTTTGGACAGTGGTATATGGCCATCCCAGTAATCTCAAACACTTATCTCATCCTTCTGGTTTACCTCTTTTAATCTTCATGTCCTCCTAAACTGTTCATCATCTCCTCCATGACTTTCTTTTTCACTTCCAATGCCATTTGCCTACCCGCTAATTGAATTGTGTGCAACGCTCTCGTGATTAATTTCTATTTCCAGTTTGTGGCATCTCCAATTCATCTAAAAATTCTGCCTTCAGGATGTCACTCCCCTATTTAGAATCCTACAATAGCTCCCTCATACCTACGTAGTAAGTGTAAACGTCTCAAAATAGTGCTTTTTTAACTCTGAAGAAGTAGCTGCTACATCTGCAGAGGCCTGAATTCACTGATCTCCTCCAAAGATCCATACGTATATTTCTAAGCCAGTACACTGTTTTAGTGAAGCTTCCTATGTTAATATCTGATAGGAAAACTCACTATTCTCTCTGTCTCGGAATAAAACTTTAACTTAGATTAAATATATCTTTATTCCAGATTTCCACTCGAGAGTATAAGCTTGAGAGACAAGCTTTTGAAATAATTTAAAGATAGAATTTAAAACGTAAATAGTGCAATTTTTTATTTTTCATTCTTAACTTCTAAATCACTGTAGTATTTTACAACCAAAATTATTAACCACACGTCGGTTTTTAAATAAAGACATATGTTCTAGGAAACTAAAAGAAAAATCACTTCCAGTAATTTCTTAATATAGTTTATACTCTACCACACAGGTAGACTGTTCTGCTCAGGTATAATGCAGTAGTTCATGTTCTACAATTTATTCTGTCAACAAAGTAGTTAATAAGTATTCTTTGCTTTTCTGGAGTTTGAGCAGTAACATAATAATAGTATTTGGCAAGAATTAATAGTGTAAGGTAACTCTGAAGCCTCTAAGAAATCAGGCTTTTCCATCTATCTTAGAAAATTCCATTATAAGAATTGTTCTCATGCTAATTCCTACAGGATTTCGAGAAGTGTTATTTCGCAAGCTAATACCTTAAATATTCCACTCAAGGGCCAGCAGGGTCTAAACAGATATGTAGTACTAGGAAAGGTGGGGCAGAAATGTTGTTATTTTTCTTTAAAATCAGAATAACAACTTTAAAATGTTGTTATTTTTCTTTAAGTTACCAATGTGAATCAAACAGGAGTAAAGAAGGGGCTAGATAGTGATCAAATTTGCATTTTAGAAAAGATAACATCAAAAGTTTACCAAATAGAATAAGGTAGAAGTGAAAATGGAAGCTGATTATAGAAACTTTATCATTAACAGTCCTAGTAAGAAATGATAAAAAGCTTGGACTATAAGCTGAGTGACCTTGAGCAAAGTCATTTAACCTCTCTGACTCAGTTTCCTCACATAAAAATGGAAATACCAACTAGCTCATATAATTTAATATACACACACACTTGTGTATATCATATATATTGCAACTTGTAATAAAAGCTCATTAATGTACTAATTTAATAGTTTTCATTTAAATAGCATTAAATAACATAAAGTTGATTTTGGTAAACAGATGCAGGAGAACCAAGAGAATTGTGTCCTAGAAAACTAATAAAGAATAGAAAACCACTAAATCTATACTGGAATATCTAGATGGAGAAGGACTCCACTCTATGGTACACAGTCTGAACCCTCTCTTTTGTCATCTATATACCAGCGGCCCAACCTTCTCAGCAATGGCAAAGGTATGCATGCACTCTCACTCTTATCCTTAAAATTCCCCAAACTCTCTCCCACAATTTAGTTAGAGATTTCTTAAAGTTCTATTTATGACTATCTCACTTTAGGATGAGTAGAGAAAATATTAAATGTCAGGATGTTTAATGTATGACTAACACTGCTTTATAAAAGCCAAAGCCACAGTAAACGCTGTGCTTGTCAACAATTGCTCGTTTCTGGTTTTATTATATTTTGCTCTTCTAAGAAGAAAGAAAAACTAACGGCCATTTAGAAGTAAGCTCTAGTTTCTAACACAGACAACTTAGAGTGAGCAAATTCCAGTATTGTTCTAAAAACCTAGGGAACGTAAACCTGTGAAGCGAAGAACACACACCAGGCAGAACTTCAAGAGGGAAACTGCTGAGTACTTTGACTAACAGTGTTTCCATGAAACATAAAACACTGAATCTGAGAGTCAAATGAGAGCCTGCTGCAGGGGGACATGGGCTTAGATTTACTCTGCTAAGTTTCATCCAAACTGAGTCTATCCATTACTGTTGAGACTTAACATGTGCTATATAATCCCAGACAATCTGAAGAAACAGTGCTATGCCATCAAATATAGTTTTACTTTTCACAAAATAACTTTCCTGGCTCCCAAATACCCACATGACCCAGACTACAGACCTTCCCCATAAGCAAAGTCTGTATAGCAGCAAATGCTTTAGTTCTATACATTTCAATGGGTAATAAGTAATATTAAAAAAAAAAAGCCTCCTTCGATTATAAATGTAAGCAATACTGTTTAGATTGTTAAGAGTTTAAAGGCATACTTACCTATACAAGCAGTCCATATAGTCTGCACCCTTGCTATATTCCTCCCAATACCTATGATACATAACAAGTACTTGCTCTTCGGATTCCAGAACTCTCTATATAAAGAAGAAAAATATTTTTACTTATCATTTTCATTTGTTAAGTCATAAAATTTATCAAAAATTAACATTCTAAAATAATTGACGTAATTTAAGCATTATGAATTACATTTATAAGCTACATACTAACTACCTTTAATAACAATGAAACAACTAGAAAAAAAATATGTCTTAGATATGAAAGTGAAGCATCCATACTAGAGAGTAAATTATTTCATTCCCTAGATAAAGAACAAAATGTAATGGTTTGATGCTGTCTTTGGGCTAGAATATTATATTAAGATCAGTTTAAAATAGAATGTAATTCAATTGCTGTGTATCTATGTGTTTCTTCAAATATATCACATTTGATCAACCTGCTAAGTAGATCAGTAAATTATCAGACTGATATATCATCACTCTAAATTATTCACTTCTGTAAATAAAACTATTTATGAAAATTGACACCTTTTCCATATTCCCCAAGTTGTTTTATATTTACTTAATAGAAATTTATTATTTTCTGAAAAATGAAAATCAAACTGAAATCTGAGGTCTAATTTTTAAAAAGTTATTTTTGAAGGAAATCTAGGCTAACAATAAAAACACAGTAGACTGAAATTCAGGAGGCATTAGGTTCTCCTATTTCAGTTCTTTCATTAACTCATTAATTGTCCCTATGACCTTAAAAAATCATGACATCAATTTTCATCTAATTCATTCTATAAAGAAATACTATGCTTTTAAACTTGGTATTTTAACAATGAAGACTCAGGACAATACAAATAACCTAAAAACAGTATTTTTTCCTTATATATTGGTAAATAAATTAAAAATAGCAACTATTAATAATTCTGGGGAACTGCTGTTACTGGTTTGATAGAATATAAATCCATGAACCATTTGTTACTATATGTCAAAAAAAAACTAAAACATGTTCATGACCTATAAACCAGTAATTCCATGTCTGCGAATTTATCCTAGAAAAAACTTTGTTACATAAAAAAATGTTTTTTAATAAAAATTTTTTAAACTTGGCTGCAAAAAAGTAATTTACCTATAACAATGTTCACAGAAGTATTATTTAAAATAGCAAGTTATATAAATTGGAAATAATCATATGATCAGCAATATAGGAATATTTAAACAAATCATAGTATCTCCACACCATGAAAAATTTTGCAGTCATTGCCAGTAATATAAAAGCCTATTGAATGACAAAGAAAAAGACTTAGGATATTATTAAAAACAAAAAGATTTTAAAGTATATAACATGACCATTTTCAAACAAAAAACAGAAGTCTACACAAAGCAAAAAAATGCATTATAGAAATTATCAAATCAAATTACATATATATTAATATGTACCAAAATAAATAAATTCAATATAGATGTCAAAAATATTAACAGTGCTTAATTCTGGAAGTATGTTATGGGTGATATTTTTCTCTTTTTGCTTATCTGTATGTTCTAAATCATCTATAATGTTAATGTAATATTTTATTAATTAAAAACGTTCCCTCCCCCAATCAAATCAAATTTTTCCCTCACAGGTGAAACTGATTCTGTTGGCTATATTAATGATTTACTTTGACACCTACACATTAGCCAACTTTTTTTGTTATTGGGTCTGAGAACATATGATTTATAATTATATAAGATTATAAACACTCATAAAACTATTTCACAATATCATTTTAAATCATACAACTATACCAATGCTAATTTCTTAGTTTTAATACTGTACCACTTTTATGCAAGACATTAAGAAGCTGGGTAAAAAGTATATGAGAGCTCTCTGTACTATTTCTGCAACTTTAAGTCTAAAATTACTTCGAAAATAAGTTGTTTTTTTTTTAATCACACTTACAACCTATGATAAAATGCAAAATTTATAAGTGCCTTACACCGTAATCAATTATGGTACCACTAAAGCTCACTATAGCTCACCACAGAACTTTAAAGGTTAACATATTAATCATTTTTAGACCTATTTAAAGCACTTATCAAAACCGCTTTCATGAGCTGGTAAAAGAACACACTAGATCACTGCATCTGCATTTTCAATAAAAAGTACAGCATTTCCTTTGAATGTTTTAAAGGAAATATCACATGATCGACTAAGCTCTAGTTGTGAGTTATCCACTGTAAAAACTGTCTGCTCCGAGCCTTGTGCAGGGTCAGACATTAGATTGTGTTGTTTTACCTTCATTTTATAAAGAAACTTAAAGCTCATTTCATAAGGTAGGTTATGTGAGCTGCCCATGGTCACAGCTAATATAAGGCAGAGTCAAGTTGCAGCCCATACAATAAATGATCTCATCCAGTTCCCGGTAAGATCAGTAGATCAAAATAAATTAGAAATGCTGTTGATAGCCAAATACTGCAAAATTCATTCATTGTTTACGCGCAGATCAAGTCTGTGATGCTGCCCTCTTACATATGGCATACTAATCAAAATAACTGGTCAGAGAGAGAGTTTCTATAGTGCTTTTTAGTTTACCATTTCTCTTTTTAATTTTAGGTTTTTGTAAGACTTTAGGATAGAAAGAGGCAGATAAAAAATTGAAAATAAAAAAAGACGGAGATTTACCAAGAGGTGAGAAGCAATATCAAGAGAAAACTATAAACAGCATCCAGAGGACAAAGGAGCACATTTTTAAAAGTGAACAAATATTGACTTGAAACCCTACTCTTTCACTTACTGCCTGAAGGATCTTGAGCGACTATTCTGATTTTCTTTGTGAGAACCTAACAACACAGTGTTTGACTCATAGATCGTGAATATAATTAGAAAAATGCTACTTAGGAAACAAAATAAATCTTAATTTGATATAAGTTCTGCACTGCAAAACAGTCAACAAGTCAAATAATTATGCAGCTGCAATATTTATGACCAGTATTTATATCATATATGTATCACTCCTTACCTTGTGCAAATGCCGTACGTGATTTTCCAAAAAAATTTTAGTTTCTGTATAAAGTCTTTCTCCAAGGGGTTCAGGATAGGCCACACATAAAGCATAGATATCTCTAGTTAAACTGTTAAGGTTTTCATATTCACTAGGGGTACTACATTAAAATAAATGAGATTTAACTCGTTTTACACTATAAAATGAAAAATCAGTATTTCGTTTCTGTGGTTTAGGATTATTTAAACATAGATATAGAATAAAAGGTAAAATATATAATCATGCTTAGTTTAAAAAGCACTATTAAGAATCATTCGTTTATTCATTCAACAAATATCGAGAATTATTTCATAGCATTACAAAGAAAATTGTTCCTCTCAGTGTGGTTAAAATTCATTGGGGGACTCTGGGAAGTCAAGTTACCTAGAAACTTACAAAATAAGGTTTACATAAGAAAGGACATAAGCATAATATCAACAAAGGGCTATGAAATCCTACAGCTGCAGATATTTCTGAGAACAAAAGTTACAAAAATTACTCATTTGACACATTTTCCCACATCATAGTACTCCATCAGAATATTCTACAATCTACCCATAGCATTTATTCCATTAGAATTATAGTACGAATAGTAATATCAATAAATCAATTAAGTTTTTGAACATCTACTAAGTACCTTGCTAAGTATCGCAGGTGATAGGTACACTACAGAGAGTTCTGAATCAGGAGTCAGAGTAAATGAGATCTGCCTGAAGCATTACCTTTACTAGCCAGGGACTTGACCAAGTCTCTAAATCCTTTATTTTTAATCTGTGCTGTCATTTCCTCAACTCTAAGATAAGGATAACAAACTCTCTCCTGACATTTCTAGAAAATCTTTGTAAGACCCAAATAAGTCATGTATGTTAAAGTGCTTCATAAACTATGTGTCACTCACCAAAGGTGGAAGATGAAAGCACACATGAAGCAATCTGAGACCAGCTTAATTAGAGATGCAGACAAAAACTGAAAAAAAAAGGTTATTTAGGACGGAGTCAAGTATTTATAGTTAATATAAGGATCAGGAAATATCACACAATAAAAATGTGTGCTTAAAAATATATCCAAGGTAGAATGTAGGTCCTTCTCCCTTTATAATTCTCATAACATTTTATATATTCTTCTTCTATAGTTCCTAGCACATAACAGGCACTTGTTAATCTCTTGGTGGTGCAAGGAAAGTAGTGATCAATGTCACATGCTCTGCCTATCAACCCTGTATTGTTACTCTGGAAAAAGCAAGCAGCCCTCTTTACATGGAAGTCTGATAGATGTCAGTCAGACTTACTCATGTTCTTTCTAAATCCTTTATTTTTATTTAATATTATTAATAAAATATCTTCATGTATATATGCATATTTCAATATACTATTAAATATAAACAAAAATTTTTCTTTAAGGAAAACAAACATGATGAAGCCAAAATATCATTCATATAGTAGAATATCACTGTGCCAGGTTTTTTGTAACAAATATATATATAATAAGAAACAATCACAATTATTTTAAATCAACTTAGATACAATAATTAACCTTTATAAACTAGATTATCTAAGTTAAATACTATATAAGAACTAGCAGCAATAACATATCAAAATATTAACCTATATTACAAAAAAAATAGATTTGATTACATATCACCTAAGAAAAAATAACTTAGAAATTTCTCTGGACACAAATTCTATAGAGAATAGATAATGG
This sequence comes from Pteropus alecto, assembly GCF_000325575.1. Taxonomy (NCBI): domain Eukaryota; kingdom Metazoa; phylum Chordata; class Mammalia; order Chiroptera; family Pteropodidae; genus Pteropus; species Pteropus alecto. The sequence goes on from NW_006435766.1 coordinate 1,757,473, forward strand.
TTTGGTGGAGGGGAGATGGAGCAAGGCATTAATAGAGAAGGTGCTTCACAATATTAAATGAGAGCTCCAGGGTCCCGCTTGGAGTCCCTCTCTTTTTCGGCTATAAATTCCTTTAAAAAAAAAATAATAAAAGGTCTCAGTTCACTACACAATTTAAATCTATGAGTTGTGTTCTGTTTTGTTTTACCATAGTTATATTCAATATCAATTACTTGTCACAAACTTACCGTAGTGAAAACAGATACAAAAGAAGTTATGAGAGTTAATGTATTAGAATTCACGATAGTGGTTAAGTTTAGTGACTGAGAGTGCTTCTGGGAGTTTCCATTTATTGAATGTACGGATATGTTCACTTTGTAATAATCTGTATTTTTCATAAGTCAGTATGTGTATTATACTTAAACAAAAATTTTATTTTTAAAAGACTAACTTTAGCCAGGATCTAGATCAACAACCCTTTCAGCAAAGGTGTGATGTATTTAATATCTCCAAGTTCTAAATACCTACTTCCAGAATTTTCATCCAATGTTTGCTCTACCTTTTTCTTAAGCCAGATACACACTTATTTCTAGAACATACAACTTACTTGATATTGAAAAATTAAAATGATTCGATACCATAAACTCAGCATAATATGCTAATTATGTGCTCAAATATTTTACATCATCAAAATTAGTATCTCAATATAACCACTGCATTACACGTAAACAAAACTGATTATAAGGATTCACACCACAGGGCTTACCTTAGGAAAAACACATCTGTGCAGGAGAGGGAATACAGGGAGACTTTCCCATTTCCATGTGTAAGAGTTATATATTGTCTTCTTCAGTGAGAATGTATTCATATATTTTTAATGGAATCCACCTTAATAAATTTTTTAAATTAATATTTTAACTTACCATAGTTTGGGGTCTCAGTTAACCACTTTATTTCACTCAACTGCCTAAAAGATATTCCTAAATACGTTCTTTTTCTCTAACTTGTTCAAATATCCAAGCGCCCCGGAAGAACAACCAAGAAGGTCACTTTTTAAGACATTTTAAAGATGAAAAATGGGAAATAACTAGAGGTCAGATTTAGATTTAAATATTCTTTCCCAAAGTCATTTTTGCCTTAAGTCACTCTTAGGGAGCCAGAACATAAAAATTCCTCTATTTATGAACTATCCACTTAAAAATTCTCAGTCAGAAACAAAACTGTTTCAGATCAAACTCTGTTGCAAACAAAAAGAACTGTTGGCCAGCAACAAAATTACTTATTTTAGTTCATTTTCTCCATTAAAAGGTGCTTCCTATACTTGGGCTTAATTTTGAGTTTTAATACTATTAACTCTATTGTATAAGTAGGTCACAATGAGTTTTGAAATGACAATAAAAGATTATCTTAAACTTGAAAATGGTAAGACGACCAAAAAAGAATTTATTGACAATAAAAAATATTTATTGACATTCCTGAAAATAATAAAAATGTAACATATAAAAAATGAATCAGTGAAATCGATTAGAATCAGCATCGGCATCAAATATTAGTCTGATTTCATTTAGAAGCATGGAATGAAATTGTTGCTGATGCACCAACCAGAGACAACTACAGATAAAACTTTTCCTAACTATACAATCTAAAGAAAAGTGATGGGTACTAAAAGTGTTACTTATGCCAAGGTTACTAAGAAGTTCTCCTTCTAATACCTCTGATGATTGTCAAGAATGGAGACTGCCTGCCTCAACATTCCTCAATGTAGTCAAACTGGTCTATGTTTGAAAAAGATGCCTGATAGAATACATATTAGAAATGAGGATAATAGTATGCCTGATTTTAAAGCTTGGTTTTCATAGGCTGGAATACATTCAGGGAAGGCAATCTTGTTTTCTTTTAGTTTTTTGGTTTTTTTTTTTTTTTTTAAGTTTCAAGTATATAGTACATTGGTTAGGCATTTATATAGTTTATGATAGTTTATGAAACGATCTCCCCAATTGCTCCTTCCCTCCTCTGGCTCTACACCTACCTAACCATTACATTAATGCTAGCTGCATTCCCTATGCCGTGCTCCCCATCCCTGTGACCATCTATCAACTACTAATTTGTACTTCTTTAACCCTTCACCCCTTTCTCCTAGTCCCCTAACCCTCTCCCCTCTGGCAGTACACCTGATTGCCCTCTGTATTTGTGAATCTTTCTTCGATTAGTTTGTTTTGTTCCTTAAATTTCACACATAAGTGAAATCATATGGTATTTATCTTTCTCTGACTTAATTTCATTCAGCATAATGAATAGGTCCATCCATGTCATTTCAAATTGTAGGGCTTCATTTTTTTTTTTTTGGCTAATAGTCCATTGTACATATGAACCACAACTTCTTTTCCAACTGTCTGTTGATAGGCATTTAGGTTGCTTCCATATCTTGGCTATTGCGAATAGTGTTGCTGTGAACAAAGGGGTGCATAGATCTTTACGAATTAGTATTTTGGTTTTCTTTGGATAAATACCCAGAAATGCAATTGCTGGGTCAAAAGGTGGTCCAATTTTAATTTTCAGAGGAACTTCCAGACTGTTTTCTATAGTGGCTATATCAATTTGCAATCCCAGTAACAGTGTATGAGGGTTCCCTTTTTCCCACATCCTCATCAATGCTTGTTGTTGTTTTTTAATTTACTGATGATAGCCATTCTCACAGGTGTGAGATGATATCTCAGAGATTTTAATTTGCATTTCTCTGATGGTTAGTGAGTATCTTTTCATATATCTTTTGGCCATCTGTATATCCTCTTTGAAGAAATATCTATTCAGGTCTTCTGCCCATTTTTTAATTGGACTTTTTTGTTGTTGTTGAGTTATATGAGTTCTTTATATATTTTGGATACTAAACTCTTATCAGATGTATCATAAGTCAACATCTCCCATTCAGTAAGCTGTCTTTTCATTTTGATAGTTTCCTTTGCTGTGCAAAAACTTTTTAATTTGATGTAGTCCCATTTTGTTTGTTTGTTTGTTTGTTTCCCTTGCCCAAAGAGATATATTTGAAAAGAAATTACTAGGAGCAATATCAGAGAGTTTGTTGTCTATGTTCACTTCAAGTTTTATGGTTTCGGGTCATACATTTAAGTCTTTAATCCATTTTGAGTCTATTTTTGTATATGGTGTAAGAAGGTGATCGTTTCAATTTTTTGCATATATCTGTCCAGTTTAGGGAAGGCAATCTTAAATCTCCTTTTGCTTAATCATCTTAAACTCATATAAAATCATTTAGAAGCTAACTCGACCTTACGTAGGAGAGCTTTTATATTACACTGCTGGAGTTTGGGAATTGTTCTAACAGCTACCAAAAGGCAGAAAACCATAAATAAAAGTAAGCCAAAACAACCAAAAAACTCCAACCCAGAAAAACAAATAGTAAATGCAGATTTACACTTAGCCTCTATCTTATCATGAGAGCAATTGATATACATACTCAAAGGGTAAATTCCAAACCATCCTAGAGACTGCACCAAAGCTATCATAAAGCTTTTGTTATGAAGCATCATTATTGCTTGTGTTAGGCAGAATTCTAAATATGGACTCCCAAAATTTCCTACCCTAATATCTGGGACTGTGAATATAAGATATCACACCCATGTTACATTACATGGCAAAAAGGGACTTCGCAGTTGCAATTACGATTACTAATCAGTTAGCCCTAAAATAGGGAGATTGTCCTAGACTTTCTTGGCGGATCTAATGTTAATCCCAGGAGCCCTTTAAAAGCAGATCCCCACCAATCTCTGCCCCACTGTAGCTAGATGCAATAGGAGAAGTCTGAGAGAATTGAAGCACAGAAAGCTTTGACGTGCCACTTCTGGCTTTGAAGATAGAGGTGAGTAACAAGTAATATCTGGAGAGTGACCACAAATCACTGAGAGCAACTTCTGGCCAACAGTCAACAAAGAAACAGGGACCCCAGTCTCAAAACTGCAAAGAACTGAATTCTGCCAATCAACAGGAATGAGCTCAGAAGAGGACTATGAGCTCTAGAATACATTTTAGGCTTATGAGATCCTGAGCAGAGAACCCAGTCACACCATGGACTTCTGATCAACAGAACTGTGAGAAAATTAAGAGTGCTTCTTTAAGCCAGCAAATTTGTGTTAATTTGTTATGCATGGAAAATTTTTTATATTTTCTATTTACATTAATTATCAACCAGATGCCTGGCATATATACCTGGACCCAGTACATTTATGCAGGAGTATAAAAAGTTCCACTTATCAACAAAATAAGAGAACTAGCCATATGTTAGTGTTGTTTCATCTGCACAGCATGCTTAATGACATTTAGTTGATAGTAGCTATTCAATCACCAGATATTTGCTAGGTGTCCATATGTCCCATATAATGGGAATATAGCAATAACGAAATGGACATGAATTCTTGCCTTTATGGAGCTTATATTTAGTAAAAATGTTTGTGAACAAGGGTTCAATAAGTTCCATACTTACACATGTTAAACACTTCAATTGGCAGCCAAGCTTCCTTAATGCTAACTGCAAGAGTATAGATTTCGGCATTTTTACCTCAGGATTCTACCCTACAATATCAGTAACTCAGATCTTAATCCTCTTAGGCTACAAAATTCTCAACTGTAAAATAGGGCTAATACATATTTTACAAGGTCATCTGTAAAAAATGAATTATAGAAACATATATACATTGGAAGAAAAAATGACAAAAGAATGTACAAGCATGATTTCATTTAAGTTCAAAACATAGAATTAACCAATATTGTTTAGCGTTGTATGCATAAGCAGTTATACTGCTTTTAGAAAAATAGGAAAACAATAGATGCAAAAGTTAGAATTGTGGTTACCTCCAAGGGAAAGGATAGGGCTTGTGAACTTAGAGGGACATGTGGTGGTGTGGGGTTGGTGAATGCTGGCAGTGTTCTGGTTCTTAGCCAACCTATGTGGTGATTATGCAGGTGTTTGCTTTATAATTTGTCTTAAAATCTTTTCTACATATATATTATATTTCGCACACTCAAAAAATGCTTTATAAAAGATCAAGTAGTAATACATAGGGTAATTCCCAATTTTGGGGGGCTTTTTTTCATTTTCAAAACATTAAAGTGTCATGGCCTCTAAAATTCTACCTCTAGTATCCGAGGGTCAGAAATCAACCTTATATTCTTGGGCAAAATAACAGGGAAACAGTGGGAATTCTACTTTAAAACAAATAACGCAGCCCTTATTTTTCAATTAAAATTTACTATTTTTGCAGGTTATTTTTATTTTAGGCGGGGGAAATATCTATGATGAGGTCAAGAATAACTGGATCGAATAATAAACATCTTAGAAATAATAGTGACTGAAGGGCCACTTTCTGGAGAAGTGATCTATTTTAAAACCATTTAGAAACCAGCCAATTAAGTGTATATTCTATACAACAACAAAGAATACATTTAATTATTTTCTTTTTCTTTACCTTATGCTCATTTCCCCTTTTCTTGTAATCTTCTATGACCAATTCTCTTCTCTCTCTGCTCATTATTTTAGTTAAAATAGCCTTAAAATACTTGCCTAGCCAACCTTATTAACACACAAGTAGCCTTTAAAACTTTTTCAATTTTTATTAAGATTCCTACCCAAAAACAATCCATAATGACGCAAAGAAAAATTTAAGAGACTAATACTAGGCTCTTCAAAGGCAAAAATCCATATCAATTATCCTCTAGGTAAACTGGAAAATATAGGGAATTAGATGTTAGAAACCTTGTATTCAAGTCTGTGCTCCATCAGTTACTACCTACCTGAATGACCCTAGGCAAGTCCCCTTACCTCTGAGTATCTGTTTCCTCATCTCTTACATAAAAACTACAATTATATTTGCCCCACTGATCACATAGGCTTGTTTGTTGTACCAAATGACATAAAAAATATAAAAGATCTTTGCAAACTACAAAGCCTTCCACAAACATTACCATCGTTTTATGTATCTTTAGTGCTCAGAACATAAGTAGCCTAACGAATGTTTCTTACTGACTACAACAAATGTAATTAATTAAATGGTTTCCTGTTGGTCTAAAAGAACTCCACTGTTCTTACATCAACATTCGGCTTAATATTAACAATTGAGGCACCGAGAACAAGTTAAATTACACTGTCTTATGAAACCCAAGCGTTTCTAAAGAACACATGCCCCTCATGAGGGCAGCCATCCTTTAGCCCCAGAAGACTGCTAGAGGGCAGCACAAAGCTTGAGAGATCTCTGAACTTCCACACATATTCTGGATAATACCTTCACATCTCACCTCTTTTTGGGGAGAATCTCTGGTTCCTACAGTATCCATCCAGTCCCCAAGGCCTCCGTCAGGGCCCTGGGACACTACCAAACCAGTGGGACCCAGAGACGCAGGCCTCAACCCTATCCCCTTTCTTCACTCTGAGATAAGACGTATGTCGTATTTCCTATGATAAAAGACTGAGGTGGTTCGAGTCCACTAGACATGTTTAATGTATATACGTTGTCCCCATGCCTACCCCGCCTTGGCCGCTGGCAGACACTGGGCAGAGTTGGTAAGACCGCTATCCACTACTTTGCCCCAGGTATCTGTGGCCGAGGGTTCTTAGAGCTCCCTTAACCTCCCAAATACTAAAACGCTGAAGTCTTTTAATATTTTGCTTTTTTTCTTGGTTGCCAGAGTTTATACCCTGAGATTGCACTGTTTTTTGTATATATAATGTATATATAATATTATGTAAATTACATATTATACATATTATAATCTACATATAGAATACATATTTTTTAAAAACACTGCTGTCATGTAGGAATGCAGAATACCAAGTTTCAGATTGTCCTAGCAAATTTGTCTTTTATATAGAACTCCTAATTTACAAATATAGATACCCCAATTAAAAACATGTGTCTGTCTAATAATCACTGAACTTGCTGTTCATTCTTTCCCCCCAGATATCTGTAAGACTTGCTCCCTCATTTTGTTTCAGTCTCTGCTCAAATATCACTGTCCTCAGGGAGGTATTCCTTAACCATCTCTTCTAAAAAAGCCACTCACATAGGCACTTCAACTGTTCTCCACACACCTGTATGTTACATGCCGCTGAGTGGGCTGTTTCCTTGCAACCGTGTGAATGAGTGATATCCATAACACCCTGTTCAGCTTCTATAGACTCCTGCCTATGGCTTCTTTTATGGAGTCACTCCATCTCATATTGGTCTTCCCCTTTTCCTGTTGCCTATTTTTTCCAGAATTACTATCTTTTCCAAAGAACCCTGCTTTCTCACGATCTGCCAGAAATGACAGCTTTCATTTTATCACTTTTGTCTCCAGAGACGTTTCAGGCTTAATTTACTCTAGGACCCACTTGTCTTTCTGGTGGTCCAGGGTGTCCGCAGAGCTCTCCTCCAACATCATATTTAAAATGAAACCAATTTTTCCTTATCAGCCTTCTTCGCTGTCCAACTTTTACATCCATACATAGGAACTGGGAATACAAGGTGGTGGATGATCTTAGCCTTGGTCTCTAACCACACATCTTTGCTCTTGATAATCTTTCCCAGTTCTTCCACTGCTGCCTTTCCAAATTCCCAGCCTTCTCTTGATTTCCTGTCTGCAGTCTTCACTTGAATTGATGATCCTTATCCTGCTTTATTTTTTCCTCATAGTATTTATCACTACCTGCTATTAGAAGCACTGACATTAGATTTTTTGTTGTTGTTTATTGCCTGTTTCTATTAGTAGAATGAAGGCAAAACAGTTTATTTTGTTCACTCACAACTGTATTCCAAAAGCCTAAAGTAATGCCTAACATATACTAAGCGCTCAATAAGTATTTATTGAATGAAAGGTTATCGAAGATTAATGACTGCCACATATAGGTAAACTTAGAAATGTAAATAACATATTTGAAAACAGTCGCAATGGAATGTTCTTCCATTTACATAAGCTTAAACCTGTTCTCACTTTTGAACAAGTTTATCAATTATAGGACATTTATCAATGTTCATTCACACATTTATCAATACAATGTCATCAGTACAAGAACATTTATCAATGCCACTAAAAGGATACGAGAAGCGATCGTTCCATGTTGCTCTTTCGACGTATTCCAACATGACAACAGCTTTGATTGTCGTTAAAAGTTTGTTCCATGTTTCATCAAAATCTACTACTCTTGGTTTCAAAGACATTGTGCAAGTTTAGTGTTGAAATCTGTCATATGAAAAAAAATAGTAATGTTAGCATGAGTTCTACAAGATCACTTATTTGTTTCTAAAGTACTACATAATTAAATAGCATAATAGATGGAAGGGGTGAGAAAAGAACCTGGCGCATAATAAGAACACAATAAACATTGGCTACTATCTTTTCATGACTTTCCAGACAAAGAATTCCACAGAATATCTGCATTCGTTACAAACTCTAGGAAATTGAAAGCTTTTAATACAAACTATTTATAATCGGGAGTGTCGTTCCAAAGATTTAGAAGCCTCATTTATTGTGCTAAGGAAAAGAAAGTGGGACCTAGACAAAAGGTCAACTCTCATCATGAGAAATATGCAAGAGATACTCAATAAAAAGGTGTGGGTCCCAAATCCTTAAACTAGGAAATGAGGTGGTATGCAGGGAAATATGAAAATACACAAAAAAATAAGTTTAGGTAAAAAATTAGAGAGGAAATTTATATTTACATTAAAATAAAGATGAATTGCAGAGCAGAAAGTAAAATTCACATGAACTTTTAAGATAAAAGTTAAAGATTTCAAAGAAATATCAGGGTTGCTCCTTCTCAGATCCTCAGGGTATCTAGCCCCATTGCTCTAATGAAAAGCACAACCGTAGCATGCAATTCCTGGCTCAGGTGAACTTGACCAGCCTAGTAGTAAGCTGAAAGACTCCTTCTTCCTAGCAGACAAGCTGTATTCTAGGAGTTAGCTGGTTTCTGGAACAAAAAGGTCCCAAGATTATAGAAACTCGCTTCAAAGGCTAGATTCCAAATCCTTCTCAATATCACATCAGAAAGACAGAATTAAAAGAGAAACTTTTTAAAGTTAAATTTAAGTGCACAAGGGAATGTTTTTCTGGCACGTGTTTTAACACCTTCCCAGTTTTCCCTTATTACTGGGACTGTGAAACACCAAGCTAATCTGTAAACAAGGAGAAACATACTTCCTCTGGTCTTACATTGTGGGGAAAAGGGGGACAGGGAAACAATGGGTGTGGGGATGAATACAGAGAAAAGGAGACAAGAAAAAGAAACCAACTGAATGTCCCCAGTCCACAACCAAAGATGGCCCTAGGTCCTTCTTACATTTCTATCCTATGAAGAGAAAATAACTCGAGGAGTCCAAGGAATAGACTTCAAGGAAGAGAAAGAAAAGGCATCACAGAGAAGCCAAACAAAAATCCAAGAGGGTGTGCAACAATGAATCTGAGCTCTTTCCTCAACATAACAAAGACTCCACCTCCAGGCCTTAAATTTCCTGTACTAAAATGGATTAGCAATAATTTCAGTGTGTGTGTGTGTGTGTGTGTGTGTGTGTGTGTGTTTCGCGTTCGAGGTGGGGGCAAGGACAATGAAGGAGAGAACCTAAAGCTCTAGCTTTGTATCAGGGAATTAACCTTAACTCCTCATCCTTATTTACCACATCCTATGTTCCCGAATATTTCTTAAATCCATCTATTCCTGTGTTCCTACATATGTTCTGGGATCAGGTCCTCAGCACCTCTAGTTTGTATTGATCTTTTATTCATCAAAGAAATAATAATGTTAATATTTACATAGTGCTTGCTAGGGGCCAAGCACTATTCTCAGTGCTTTATATAAACTTACTTAATCCTCCCAACAATCTGATTATGTAGATCCTACTGTTTTCTACATTTTCTAGATAAGAAAACTAAGTCACAGGGTGATTAAGAAACTTGCTTAAGGTCATAGAGCTATATAATGGAGGCATCAGGAAGATTCGAATGTGTGCTGGAGCCCGAGCTCTCAACCACTATATGCAACTATACTGCCTTATTAACATTTTAGTGATTACTTAAATATCAGGCACCATTCTAAGCTCTGAGGATGCAGTGGTCAATAAACAAAGTTCTTGACCTTCAAAAAGATTAGAATTTCAGATCTGGCACTCAAAGACAAAAATAACCCAACTAAAACAAAAAGTTGAAGATATCATACTTTTGTCTTGATGCTTGAAGCCATTGGATGTTTTCCACTATACACAGCATTCAGTTTAAGCTTACTGGCAACACAGACACACCAAGCTTCCAAAATTTGATCTCAGATTAAACACCTCTCCAGCTTCTTCTTCTTCTTCTGAGACTCCTTGACATAATTCAGTAACTTCTTTCTGCTTGGAGGTCATTGAACTGATTCATATACTCTGCTGTTATCTTTATTGCTTTCTATAGCTAAAATTTTTCTATTTCCTTAACCCCCACCTTCCACCCATTCACCTCTTAACTGATATTAAAGCCTTGGTCCAGGATATCTGCTTTTAAAAAACTTTCCTGGCACCACTTAAGCTAGGTAAGGTGCCTGATCTTAAGTATTACATGAGAACTCTATGCTTACTTCTACTGTAACTATCTGAGTATTTCTTGAGGGCAGGGACTTTTTACTAACTGTATTCCAAAAGCTGACAATGTTCTCTTCATGTTAGTTTTTCCCCTTTATAAAAATGGGATATTACACACATTGCTTAAAATTAGTTTAATGGCTGCGGAGACTGCCTTTTAGCTTAATTCAAGTTTTGACAGAATCGCTGATTTCTCTGCTGAAATCAACAGATTTACGGTAGAGTAGGTACCTTTGTAGTAATGATCCATTCTTAGATGGAATGTAGGGAAGTCAAGGTGAGAGAGAAGCATCGGCCCAGTGAAACACACTAAAAACTAACAAACCAATAGCTGAAAGTATGCTGAAATAGTCTGTTAAATTCTCTGCTTGCCTAATAGAAAGCTCATATAACTAAAATATTTAAGTTCCTTCATAGTATTTAAATTGTTTAAATAATAATTTATTCATGGAAAATTTATGTACGGATGTGAAAGAGAGCAAGCAAAGAAACAGGGTCACAACCACTGTACTTTTCTCCATCCCCAAACTGTCAGACAACTCGTAAAAAAAAAATATATATATATATATTATATATATCTTGTTCTTCATTCATGTGTCTTACTAGAGACATGGTCCTATACCTGATATCCTGGCAGGACCACTTCCATTCCCACTCAGTTAAACTGGGTCCCACTGAGTATCAGCAAAGTTTAAATCTTGCATTACCACAATCTCTTCTAGCTTCCTTCTGAGTTCCGCTCACGCAATGTTAGGGCTTTAACACTTATGCACATAGGTACTGTGCCAAAGGCCCATGAGTGTTATGGGTCCTAAAAATAAATTCATATTCTAAATTAAAAATAAAAATAAAAAGGCAAAATAAAAATTCATGTTTGTTTCTAAATAACGTGTCAATATTAATAATATTTTAAAATTTTCCCTTACATTTGAAAATGATTTGCAGATTAGATTTCATTAGAGCACCATTTCTAAATATGTATGGCTGTCAATAATAAATTAAATAACTACAAAAGTGATTAATATAAACATAGTTACCATGACCCAGCAATTCCACTCCTAGGTACATACTCAAGAGAAAACATGTCCACACAAAAACTTGTACACAAATGTTCATAGCAGCTTTATTTATAAAGGCCAAAAAGGAGAAATAATTCAAATGTCTATAAAATGACAAATAGATAACGAGTTATTCTGCAATAAAAGGGAATGAAGTAGTGACAGATGCCATAACATGGATGAACCTCAAAAACATTATGCTAAAAGAATGAAGCTGGTCACAAAAGAACACATATTGTAAGATTCCATTTATATGAAATATCCGGAATAAGTCAATTATAGAGACAGAAAGTGTTTCGGTGGTTGCCCACAGCTAGGGGACTTGGTGAAAAATGGAAAGGATTGCTAAATTAGGTGATGAAAATGTTCTAAAATTGATTGTCATGATGGTTGTACAACTCTGTAAATGTACTAAAAACCACTGAATTGTACACCTCAAATGCATACACTGGATGGTATGTGAAGTGTATCTCAATAAAGCTGTTATACATTTAAGAAGTGAAATAAAAATTCTATCAAAATTTTTAGAGCAATTTAATGTGGAGGCAAGCAATGGGAGAATAGCTACATTTACATGGTTGCAAATTCTGAAATCTTAGTCTTTCACTCCTGTGCTCTAGTCACCAGCTCCTATCACCAGAGGCAATATATATATCTGTCTGGGGGCATTTTACACATATTTACACATAGTTTGTTACTCTCCTCTTTTACATAAATGACTTTTTCATCTGTTTTACTCAATTATACCATTGAGTATATTCGCCCAACAGTACATTTGGGATTCTATATTAATACATAAGGATTTCTTTAATCTTAATAGTATTTCATTGTTTGCCTCTATCTGGATCCATTCTGCTATGTTTGATATGACATAAGATGAGGCCTCCAAAATTAAAGTGCTTAGTTTAATATCAGTAATTTTAAGTTAAATGGTTTTAAAAAAAATAGATTAGTAAGCTCTTTTTACATAGATATTAACAAGGTTTTCTTCTAAGGATTTTAGTAACACAATTTATAAGTTACACTTGCTATATATAATTATTGACGGGAGAAGGAAACTGCAATATTATCATTATCTGTAACTACCATTTATTAAATACCTTCTGTATGCCTTCCATGCTATACATGTTATATATACAAGCACACTAAAGTTGAACCTGCAAGTCAGCAAAGTCCAGACTGTAGGAAACAACTGGATAATCAGATTTCTTCGATAAACTGTGCACAAACATTAGAAAGAGACAGAAAGAGGAGAGGGAGAGAGTTATATCAAGCGGAAATTGACTAAAATAAACTAAAAAGGCACATTAATAAATCAGTGCAATTTACCTTACTTGGATCTAGATTTAAGCTCTTTTTAAAAATCATATTCATGATACCCCTGGAATTTTTAACACTGATGGGATATTTGATTAAAGAATTTATCTTTATAATGATAATTATAAAGTGAGAGTTTTTTTAATGAGTCTCTGTTAGGTACATATTCTAAAACATAAATGTAATGAAATGCTATCTGACATCTACTTCAAAATTAAACAGCTTGCTTATGAGTAGATAATTACTGAGGAAGAGTGACAAGTACACAAGGGTTTATTATGCTACTATTATTTTTGTATATGTTTGCAATATTCCAAATTAGAAGAGTAAAATAAATCTTCATCATCATTAACAGTTTCACAAATACGGTGGGGGGGGAAGTACATAAAAGAAATCAGGAAGCTTTAAAAAAAGTATATTAATCTAAGACGTCTAACATTCAAGCAATATGTATTCTAGAAAAATGGATAAGTCAATACTGTTATACTGTGTGTATATATATCTCAACATAAGCACATTCAAACCTATACAAATTTTTATAAAAATCTGAGTCAAACAGGATATTCCTGGAAGCAAGATCCCAACACATTGAGAAAAATGCTTCAAAGAATAACAGTTTGTAGTTTCTTTTATGCTTCTGAGATTAATGAGGGAAAATAAGAAAGATTATATAAAGGTGGGAGAAAGCAAGGTAATTATAGGATTACAGGTTAAGATCATGTGCTCTTTAAGATGTACAAAGCGCCAGTATAAAAACAGTCAAGGGGATGCAAGGTACAGCATAGGGAATATAGTGAATAATACCGTAATAATACGTATGGTGTCAAATGGGTACTAGACTTTTTAGGGTCATCATTTCTTAAGTTATATAAATGTCTAACCACTATTTTGTACACGTTAAAATAATATTTGTATGTCAACTAATTGAAAAGTTTTTTAATTATTTAAAAAAAGATTCTGTGTTCTCTTGAAGGTGGTCGTACTTTAGAAGGAGAGGTATGAAAAGAGGCATTTCTAAGGTGTGTTAACTTATATGCACAGAAACAACGAACAAGCCTTGCTTAAGGCAAAAATAAGCCTGTTATTAAAGATGTTATATTCCTGTGGCATGACTACCCACCAGGACCTGCCTAGTTAGGAATTTATCATCAGATCATCCTGGGAGGTTACTTTCCATAGAACCCATTTTTTCATACACACATACCAAAACTGAAGAACATGAGGTTTTCAATTAAAAATTCCCAGAATTCCTTCTCAATTCCCAGAATTTTTTACTTTAAAAATAACTAACAAGGCACCTCTTTTTGACATATTAAAACATTGGGGATAAAGAAAAGATTCTGAAAGTTTCTAGAAAAGAAAAACAGGTTACAACAGACTATAAATTGGAAAGTCTTTAGATTTAGCAACAGCAACACTGGAAGCTGGGAGATAATATAAAGTAATGCCCTCAAAATTCTCAGGGAAAATGACTAATCACCTAGAATTCACCAAGAGTGATAGCAAATAATTTACTTCCCATGCAGCCTTTTTCCTCAGGAAAATAGACTATATCCTTTATTGTGAGAGAATGGAACAAACCAAGACAGACTTGGGATCCCAGGAACAGAGGCTAACACAGGAGGGGCGAACAGGAATTTTTGAGAACAGCAGCTATGCATATTTTAAAAACAATCTGTCCAGATAAACACAGAAGAACAAAGGGCTCCAGGAGAGTTATCTCCAAGAAAAGGGGAGGGAAAGGAGGGAACTAATAGATTGTCTCAGGGGTCAACAAACTTCCTGTAAAGGACTAAATAGTAAATATTTTAAACTGTGAAAGCCATTCGGTCTGTTAAACTACTCAATTCTGCCACTGTAGCACAAGAGCTGCCACAGGCATAAGTATATGAATGGGTGTGGTTGTGTTCCAACAAAACTTTACTTAAAAAAAGAGAAAGAAAACAGGAGTGAAGGATTTGACCTGAGCCATATTTTGCCAGAACCCTTCCCACCTCACTGCCCCCGCTGCTTGGTACGTTCGGCCAATGAAAGGAGTTGGCAGCTCTGGTGGAGAATGTGGGGGTAATTTAAGTGGATTACATTAAAACCTAAGCAAAGGATTAAGGAAAGATTTTCTAGCTAAAACACAAAAAGTCTGAACCATAAAAGAAAAAAGTTGATAAAAAACTGGACTTCATCAAAATTAAAAACTCTGGTCTTAGAATAATACTGATAATAAATATACAGTAAAGGTAATGGATTATCACTTATAAAGAGCTAAAATGAAGATTAAACAACAAAAGTAGTAAAAATAAGTATAACTACAATAATGAGCTACAGAATACCCAAGAAATGTAAAATGAGATATTAAAAAACAAAACATAAGGAAAGTAAACACAGAGAGCTTTAGAATGCCTTCAGTCTTAAACAAGTTGTTATATGTAAGCCTCAAAGTAACCACAAAGCAGAAACCTATAGTAGATACACAAAAGATAGGACTCTAACCATATCACTAAAGAAAGCCATCAAGCCACAAAAGAGCAAGAAAAGAAACAGAGAGGAACTACAAAACAGCCAGAAAACAATTTTTTAAACTGTCAGTAAGTATATAACTATCAATAATTACATTAAATGTAGTAAATTAACTGAATTCTCCAATCAAAAGGTAAAGAGTGGCTGAATGGATTAAAAAAATAATTCATCTATATGCTGCCTACAGGAGACCCACTTCAGATGTAAAGACACACACAGACTAAAAGTGAAGGGATGGAAAGATATTCCATGAAAATGAAAACCAAAAAAAAAAAGCTATGGTAGCTATACTAACAAAAAATAGACTTTGAAACAAAGACTGTAATAAGAGACAAAGAAAGAGTCTTGATGAAAAGAATAGGATATCACATTTGTAAATATTTACACACCCCACATAGGAACACCTAAATATATAAAGCAAATATTAACAGACCAAAAGGAAAAAATAGCAATACAATAATAGGAGGGGACATTAATACCCCACTTAAATCAATAGACAGATCATCCAGACAGAAAATCAATAAGGAAACACCAGCTTTAAAAAACACATTAGAGAAGACTTTTGGTCAAGATAGCAGAATAAGTAAACACTGTGCTTGCCTCCTCCCACGACCACATCAAAATTACAACTAAATTACAGAACCACCACACTTGAGAAACACCTGAAAAGTAGCTGAACACAATTCCTATAACTAATGATATAAAGAAGCAGCCACATCAAGACTAGTAGGAAGTACAGATGTGAAACGTGAAACGTGAAACGTGAAACAAGCTGGTCTTATACCCATGTGGCAGTTAAGAACTGGGAGGGATATCTCAGCTGAGGAGGTCCCCTGGAGAAGCAAAGGGCACCAGCCCTACACTGGGGTTCTCAACCCGGAGCACTAATGCTTGGAAGAGGAGTCCCACAACATCTAGCTGTGAAAATCAGTGGGAATCACATCCAGGTGATATATAGGGCTGCTAGAGTTCCAGGCATGCCTCTTAAAGGGACTATGCATGGACTGACATATTTGCCCGCTGAGTTCCAGCACTGGGGCAGCAGCTCAAAAAGCGTCAAGGACATACAGGAGAAACTGAATTGTCTAGCTTCAAGGAGAGAGCTGGAGGGACAGCACTGGCCAAGACAGATGTGCTGGCAGACAACGCTGTTTCTTTGTTGAGCACTCTCCCAACACAGCCTACAAGGGCAGGCAGGTACCACAGCTGAGTCTCCATAAACCTGGCTAAACCACTTGCTCCACCCTAGTGATTCCGAGACCCCACACCACCCAACCCACAAACCAGCCCAAACCTCTTTTGGCAGCTGTTCCTCACAAGTGCCAGCCTGGGTTCATGCTACAAACTTTCCTAAACTCTCTCAAAGGTCCACAAACCCCAAACAAGCAGGAGCTGGCCCCAATGTACCTCTTCCTCAGTAGCCTCAGGAACTAGTGACAGCCACCCTCAGTTTGCAGCATAGCATCTCGCAGGCACCTCTAAGTCCAGCACAGGCAGGTTTCAACCAGAGATCACTTTGTAGCTCCTAGTAGGTGGCCCAGGGTAAGGCACAGGCAGCAGCTGACCTGGGCCAGTACCAAAGCCCTTCCAAAGAGGCCTCTGAACCAAAGGGTGGACTTGGCAGGCACTAGAGTGTCCCACTAAAGCGAATCTCACTCCATGGGGTCAGCCCCTGCAAAACAGCTCGTCTACTGTAATCACAGCCAGTCAGCCTGAGGATCAGTCCCACTGACTGATGTGCCAACAGCAATCAAGCCTCAAGTGCAACAGCAAAGCACACACAACACACACAAGGGACACCCATGAAAGCACACAGCTCACATGGCCAGGGAGTCTGCACCACTGGGCGTCACAGGATACCTACATACAACATAAGGCCAATCTGCCCAAACTGGGAGATACAGCAGATCAGCCAAAATGAGAAAACAAAGAAACACATCCAAAATGAAAGAACAATACAAAACTCCGGAAAAAGAACTAAGCAAAATTGAGGCAATCTACCCGATACAGAGTTCAAAACACTAGTTTTAAGGATGCTCAGTGAACTTAGGAGAATAGATGATCTCAATGAGAACTTCAACAAAGAAATAGAAATCATAAAAATGTCAGAAATTAAGACTACGATAACTGAAAAGAAGGATATATTAGATGGAATCAACAGCAGAACAGATGAAGCAGTGAATCAAATTCGAAATTTGGAAGACAAGGGAACAGAAAACACCCAATCAGAACTGCAAAAATAAAATAAAATAAAATTTTAACAAGGATAGTTTAAGAGATCTCTGGGATGACATCAAACATAACATTTGCATCATAGAGAAAAGAGAGAGAGCAAGGAATTGAAAACCTACTGGAATAAATAATGACTGAAAACTTGCCTAACCTGGCAAAGGAAACAGACATACTAGTCCAGGAAGTGCAGAGAGCCGACAAACCAAGACACATCATAATTAAAATGTCAAAGGTTAAAGACAGATAGAGAACCTTAAAAGCAACAATAAAAAAAGTTACATACAAGGGCACTCCCACAGACTGTCAGCTGACTTCTCCACAGAAACTTTGCAGGCCAGAAGAGACTGGCATGAAATATTAAAAGTAATGAAAAGCAAGGACCTACAACCAAGATTACTCTACCCAACAAAGCTATCATTTAAACTTGAAGAAGAGATAAAGAGCTTCCCAGACAAGAAAAAGCTAAAGGAGTTCATCACCGCCAAACCAGTATTACAAGAACTGTTAAAGGGAATTCTTTAAGAAGAAGAAGAAGATAAAATATATGAATAATAAAATGGCAATAACTACAATACCAATCAATAATTACTTTAAATGTAAATGGATTAAATGTTCCAATGAAAAGACATAGGGTGGATGTAGAGAGAAGAAAACAAAACCCATACATATGTTGCCTACAAAAGACTCACCTCATATCAGACACACATAGACTTAAAAGTTAAGAAATGGAAAAGATATTTCATACAAATTGAAATGAAAAAAAAAAAAGGCTGGGGTAACAATACTTATTATCAGACAAAAGAGACTTTACAAGGACACCTATTACAAGAAGGACATTTCATATACAATAGCCAAGATAGAGATGAAACCTAATTGTCCATAAATAGATGATTGGATAAAGATGTGGTACACACATATATATATAAACAATGGTACATTACTCTTCCATAAAAAAGAACATAATCTTACCATTTGTAACAACATGGATGGGCCTAGAGGGTATTATGCTAAGTAAAATAAGTCAGACAGAGAAAGACAAATACCATATGACTTGAAGATAAAGAAACAATCAAAACAGAAACAACCTCATGCTACAAAGAACAAACTGATAATTGACAGATGGAGGTGGGGTTGGAGGAATGGGTGAAAAAGTTGAAGGGATGAAAAAGTACAAATTGGCAGTTACAAAACAGTCATGGGAATGTAAAACACAGAATAGGGAATATAGTCAATAATATTGTAATAACTGTACAGTGCCAGGTGGGTACTAGACTTATCGAGGGGGATCACTTCGTAAGTTATGTAAATGTCGAACCACATTACTGTATTGTATACCTAAAATTATTCTATATACCTGAAACTAATATAATAGTGAATATCAACTGTAATTAAAAAATTAAAATTAAAAAAATTAAAAAGCAAAAAACATATTAGAGCATATATACAGATATCCATCCAAAAGCAACAGAAAACATATTCTTCTCAAAAGCATACAACATTCTCCAGGATATATCATATGTTAGGCCACAAAACAAACAAGTCTTAATAAATTTAAGAAAATTTAAACCATATTACGCATCTTTTCTCACCACAATAGTATGAAACTATAAATGAATTACAAGAAGAAAACTCAAAAATTCACAAATATGTGGAGATTAAACAACATACTATTGAACGACCAATGGATCAAAAGAGAAATCAAAAGAAAATTTAAAAAAAAAACACCTTGCAACAAATGAAAATGGAAATCCAACAAAATAAAATTTATAGAATACAGCAAAAGCAGTGCTAAGAGATAAGTTCATAGTGATAAATGCTTACATCAAGAAACAAAAAATATCTCAAATAAACAACCTAATTTTACACCTCAAGGAACTAGAAAAATAAGAGGCCCAAAGTTAGTACAGGGAAGGAAATAACAAAGATCAGAGTAGAAATAAATGAAACAGATTTAAAAAACAATAGAAAAGATCAGTGAAACTACAGGCTGGTTCTTTGAAAAGATAAACAAAATTGACAAATCTTTTGCTAGACTCTCCAGGAACAAAAGAGGACTCAAACAAATAAAATCAGGAATTAAAGAGAAGACATTATGCCTGATATCAGAGAAATAAAAAGGATCATAACAGACTACTATGAATAATTATATGCCAACAAATTTGACAACCTAGAAGAAAGGGGCAAATTTTTAGAAACATATGACCTACCAAGACTGACTTGTGAAGAAACAGAAAATCTGAAAAGATTACTAAGGAGATTGCATCAATAATCAAAAACCTCCCAACAAAAGTCCAGGACCAGAGAGCTGCACTGGTGAGCTCTACTGAACCTTCAAAAAATTAATACCAATCCTTCCCAAACTCTTCCAAAAAATAGAAGAGGAAAGAACATTTCTAAACTCATTTTACAAGCCAGCATTACCTTGATACCAAAACCAGAGAAGGACACCACAATAAGAGAAAATTATGTCTCAACATAATAAAGGCCATATATGACAAACCCACATTAACATCACACACACTCACCACCATTATTCACCATAATATACTGGAAATCCCAGCCAGAACAATTAGGCAAGAAAAAAAAGGCATCCAAATCAGCAAAAAGTAAAACTGTCATTATTTGTAGATGACATGATATTATATATAAAAAAGCCCTAAAGACTCCACCAAAAAACTGTTGGAACTAATAAACAAAGTAAAGTTACAGAATACAAAATCAATGTACAAAACTGTCATGTTTCTATTAATAATAAACTATCCAAAAAAGAAATTAAGAAAATAATTCTATTTACAACAAAAAGAATAAAATACCTAGGAATAAAATTAAGCAAGAAGGTGAAAGACCCGTACATGAAAACTATAAACTATTGATTAAAAAAAAAAAAACCATGAAGACATAAACAAATAGATATTCTATGTTCATGGATTAGAATTAATAGTGTTAAATGTCCATATGAGCCGAAGCAATCTGCAGATTCAATGTAATCCCTATCAAAATTCAAATGGCCTTTTTCACAGAAATAGGGGCGGGCAGAGCTAAAATTTGTATAGAATGAAACAAAACAAAACAAAACAAAAACAACTCACAGATACACAGAACAGACTGGTGGTTGCCAGAGAGAGGGTTGAGGGGGAGGTAGGCTAAATGGGTAAAGAGGGTAAATAACTTCTAGTTATAAAATAGTCATGGGGATATAATGTATAGCATGGTAACTATAGTTAATAATACTGTATTACCACATCTTGAACTGCTGCTGAGAATGGCATCACCACCTGATTAAATTATAATAATCTAATATCATTCTGTATGACCCATGGGACTTCTGTACCAGCTAAAAAGTTGAAATCTGGAGTTTGGAGAAACATGGTGGAGTGAGAGACATCCCCAGATCTCTCCCCTTGAAACAACAATAAGCTGAACATCTAACAATCAACAAAAAATACCCAAACTGCACACCAGCACATCTGAGCATGGGATCTATGCATAAGAGCTACCACAGGTCAGAACTCCAGGTGTTGGGTGGTGGACTCGGAGAAATAAAGTCGCCTCTCGCAGCCACTGGAGCTCCCTGTAGGAGGAGTGGGAGGGAAGAAGGTGCGGCGACTTCCCCTGAACAGCCCTGCCTGGGAGAGCTGTGAGCTCCATATGGCCAGACATCAGGGCAGAAAGCAGAGAAGCAGGACGGCAGAGAAACAACAATTGATTTTTACCAGCCACGGTTACAAAACCGAGGCTGAGCCACAGACTGTCACCCACAACCTAGAGGGCCCTTTCTCCCATATCCTCCAAGACTGAACACCACAGAGCCCAGGGGAATCTGAGCAAATGCTACTGAAACTGTCGCTAACACTGACAAGGACTGAGACTGAGAGTAGTGAGCGTCATTAAACATCTATAAGAAAAAAAAAAAAAAGGCATTATTTAGGCTTTATATAAAGCAGGGTTCCAAGAGGCTTAGACAACACCTACTGGAAACCAAAAGAAAAGCACCTCCTTTGCAGCAGGCTAAAGAGAGAGATCTTATTATATAATACTGTACTGCACATTTGAAAGTTGCTAAGAGAATAAATCTTAACTTTCTCATCACAAGAAAAATTTTTATAACAATATGGTGATGGATGTTAACAGACATACTGTGGTAATCATCTGGCAATATATACAGAAACTGAATCATCATGTTGTACACCTGAAATTAATGTATCAATTATACTTCAATAAAAAAGAAAATGATAGACAATCCACAGCCTGGAAGAAAATACTTGTAAATTTTGTAAAATATATATCTGATATAGTATACACACACACACACACACACACACACACACACAGAGAGAGAGACAGGACTGGTACCCAGAATATATAAAACAAAGCTCACTAATAAGATAACCTACAAACAAACTAACGAAAGACCCAGATAGTTCAGAAATACTGATGGCAAATAAGCACATAAAAGATGCCCAATATCATTAGTCATCAGGGAAATGCCTATTAAAATCTCAGTAAGATATCACTACACACATATTAGAATGGCTCAAAAAACTGACAGTATCAAATGCTGATAAGGACATGGAACAAATGAAACTCTTTGCTGCAGATGGAAATTTGGAATGAAATAACCATGTAAGCAGTTTCTATTAAAACTAAACATACACCTTCCATGTGACCCAGCAATCCCATTTCTCTGTATTTATACATGAGAAATGAAGACATGTATTTACAAGAAACCTAACACAATTTCTTAGAGCAACTTTATTCATAACTGCCAAAAACTGGAAACAATCCAAATGTCCATCAACTAGTGAATAGAAAAACAAAATGTAGTGCATTCACACAACAGTACACACACTACTCGGCAATAAAATGAAACAAATCACCGATATATGGACAATAGATGAGTCTCAAAATCATAATGCTAAGTGAAGAAGACAGATTCATTAGGCTACATATTATACAATTCAATTTGTGACACTCTGGAAAAAGTAAAAATATAGGGACATGTATCAGGTCACTAGTTGTCACTACACAGAGCCATCAGCCTTTTGGGGGTGATAAACTATTCTATATCTTGACTGTGGTAGTGGTTATACCAACAAAAAAAAAGCTAACAAAATTCAAAGAACTATATATATTTTAAGGTGAATTTTACTATGTGTAAGTTATACCTCAATAAACCTGACCCCTCAAATGCAACACGTCCATCCTTTTCTAGTATTTCACATATCAGTAATGACATCATCATCCACCCCACTCAAGCTAGAAATTTTAATCATTCTTGATTTCTTACTCTCTTCTATAAATCAATCCTATCAATCAACCAGTTCTGTCAACTCTATCTTCTAACCATCTCCTGAACCCATCCATTTCTTCCCATTCCCACTGACATCCCCCTAATCCGAACCTCCATCTCTGACCTAACTATTGCCATAGTCTCCTAAATGACATGCCTGTATCCCCTTTTGCCACCTTGGTACATTCCATATACTGGGCCAATATAAGCTTTTCAAAATATAAACCTAATTATATTATACCCTCTGCTTAAAATTCTTCAAATACTTTAACTTATAATCTTTAGTATATATCACATTTTATTAATAAAAAACCCTGCTATTTTAACCTACCACTGAGAGACTTTTCCAATAAAATTCAGTAAATACTAATATTCTGATTTTAAACATCAGTTATCAGTTTTAAGGGAATAGGTAGGTAATATGGTAGATGAGAATAAAGAAGCAATCGGGAAAATCAAGTTGATAAACTATCTAGATTTCTGATAGAAATGTTCTAAAATTTCTTTTGCTTAAGTTTTTCTCCTTACTACATATACTTCACTCCTCAGAACATTAAAAGCTGACCTGTCACTAACCTTCTTTCCTTTCTTCTGGGAATCTTAACTTTCCTGTGAGTGTTTGGTTTCTGAAGTTGAAAGAGAGCACCAAAATGACACGGACTGCCCCTAAATATGATGTGTTAAAATAGCCTGAGAAAATTCCCACCAAAAACATTTGTAAAAACAAAGTTACTACTAATAGCAGAAATAAAAAAGATAAAACTTTGCCAAGATGAGATGGATTTTAATTTGAAGTGATACTGTTCTTCACTTAGACATTTTTTATACAAAGAAGTGATTTGAATAATTACATTTCAGCAGGTAAAGCAGTTAAAGAATCTCAAAGCATTCGATTTTAAGTACAGAACTGAGGTTGGTGCATAATTAAACTAGTAAGCTAGTTTAGTAAAATGTATAATAACTGTGTTTAACATTAATGAGCTTAACCACTGAGAAGTGTTTTGTTGTGCCACATTTTAGTTAATCCAAATCAATAATGTAAATGGCTAAACATTTAAGATTGTGATTCTCTTTTTATTAAAATAAATAAATTACCAAATGATAACTTTTTATTTCAGTACTGATTACTATCTGCAATAAAAATATGGCCACTCCAAAAACTACAAATAAGATATAATACTTGGGCCTAAATTAACTTCAGATAAGTTAATATGCTATAATTAGTTTTTTAAAATGACATTCAGTGGGTTAGGGCAGGTTATATTCTAAGTACACAAAATAAAGAAAATATTTGACCCAATAAAAAGCATTAACAACTTTCAATATTTTCCATTTCCAAAACTGCTGCTGGTGCACACTGACCCAAAATGCTACCGTAATTTCATATGAAAATAGGATCCAAGAATATGCATCTAAATACTTTCATCTTACTGTATCAAATGTATGACTTATTAGACATTGCCAAGAGATATTTTTGTTATTTGGAAGGTCGGGGTACAATGCTTTTTGTTGCAATATGTTTGACCCATGGAGCTCTAAATACTCCACAAATGTCATTTCTATCATATAACTTTCCTACTAACAAATTCCTAATAATACATTCTCAAGAGAGAGTAAGTGAGAGCGAAAGAGAGAAGAGGGAGAGAGAAAGAAAGCTGAAGGAAAAACAGTAAAGAGAAATACAGCAGTCTGTCATCAATTGCATTTGGCAAAATATATAGGAAGAAAATCTGAAAGTCTAAAAAAAAAAAGCAGGGGACAGTGAGGAATAGGGAATGTATCATAGTACAATAAATAAGTTGTAAAAGGTATCTACTTCCAAAATAAAACCACTTGACCAAAACAGAAGATTTGTCTTCTTCAATCTCAGTAAACTTGAGATTCTCCCGAGTTGTAAGACTGTACTTCAAGTTTTCACATCACTCTCATCGACCTGAAGTTTAATATTTTTTTCACTTGCTTTCTCATTTTTTTTTTCTCTTAATAATCTAGGCAAGGAATTCAAGAAACAAACAAGCCTTAAAAAGCAACTGTTCTCACGTATGTTTCTCAGATGAGTTTGAGAACTTGAATTTGTCTTAATCCCTCATGGGTAGGCAAACCCACTTGGCATGCATGCTAGACAAAGCTGTAACCAACCAGCCCTTTCGCAAATAATCAAAACATTAAGAGCACATTTTTTCCTAGGCCTGATCTTCTATCCAAATATTAAAAAGAGCTACTTAATCATTCTTCCTTTGCACTACCCAATGATTTCCAATGTATGTTAGTCCATTCTTTCGAGAGCTAAATTAAGTCACATATACATAAACCTTGGATTTAAATCTTTTCTCACAAACAGGCTAAGATGCTAAGTTTAGTAGTAATTTTCATTGCTTTATCTGAGTATTTTTCTTTTTTTCATTTCTTGGTTATGGAGTTACATTGCTTTTAAAGAGGAAGGAGATCACACTAACCAATTTCTAGTGGTTTTGCATTGTAAAAATATACAGAACCCTTGCTTCGCCTTCCAATTCTTATCAACTTAGTTTATCACTATTTCTCAATTGGTCTTCAGACAAATTAATCTATGTGGCAGATTCTAAATAATGTATTAATTCCCACCTATGTCCTGGTACTGCTAGCCAAAGAAGACACAGACCCAGGAGAAAAAAAAAAAAATTATACAGATATAGCAGATACATATCAACTTTGCTGACTACCTCATTTAAAATCCCAAAGCAGCTTTCGGTATGGACAACATAACTTCATACAGTCCCATTCTGTCACTAAGTGTCCTTTAAGGTAAAGAATAAAAACAACCCAATAAAGCAAGTTATAAAAATTAATTCAACATGACACTCATTTTCCCACGGGAGAGACACGGAGTAGGATGTACTCTGCCAATACTTTACCATCATCATAAAAGCATATAATTACAGAGCTGTGAAAAAAACAATAGCAACCCTTTATTAACCTCATATATTCTAGAAACTAAACATATTACATTATACACATTATCTCATTAATTCTCAAGAATATCCATAATATGGCTATTATTATTCTCCCTGTTTTAAAGATGTGAGACTGGCATTTAGAAAATTAGTGTAAAATACATAGAATTACTAACTACCAAACACAGAATTTGAACCCGGATCTATGTGGCTTTACCACACAGCTCTTATTCACTGCCCTCTACTGCATTTTTATTATTTGCAACTGTAGAAACTAGAGTTGACTCAGAGGAAATGGATGGATGATAGTGCAGCTCTCTAGCTGAAGGCAAGTTGCATCCAAAAAGCTGAATGTGTTAGGGTAGCCGAGGAAGTTTCTGCTAGAAGTAAAAACATTTAAAAAAAAAAAAATTCTGGTCTTAAAATGAAAAGTTTGTGAGTCAAGAAACTAATCTTCTAAATTGGCTCGGTAATGACAATGTGATCCTAGGCTAGTTGCTGCTTCATTTTCCCCATCTGCACAACATAAAAATAGTATAAGACACATTATTTATAAATACATTTCAAGTTTGCTAAGATGAGGTAGTATTATTTTCTACTCTTTTCTGTAATTTTACTTTTCCATCCATGCTACTGAACAAAACTACTGTTGCTGAAATCTTCATGTCTTTACTTTTTCTCATACTTTATTCCCATACTAAAAGGCTTTTTTAACTCTATTTTTCTCATAAGTTCATTTTAATGTTTATCAGTTTTAGAGAGAGAAAAATGCAATCACTTTCCACATAAGGCCATATAATTTCCTTCATCCTTGATTTTCTTCTTTATAACTGCTCTTTTTTCAGCCCTCTGAAATAAACTCCAAGCTAGTTTGGCACTATCTATCTTTAAGTGCCAACATTAAGCTATCTACTAATAATCCATGCAAAATACTCTGTCCTTACTTACACTATATACAAAAATTAATGCAAAATGGATCTAAGACCTATATTTAAGAGCTAAAACTGTAAATTCTTAGAAGAAAACACAGGGGAAAGCTTTATGACAGTGGATTTAGCAGTGATTTCTTGACTATGATGCCAAAAACATAGGCAACAAAAGAAAACATATATAAATTGGTCTTTATCAAAATTTAAAACTGTCACACATCAAAGGACACTACAAAGAGTAAAAGGACAACCTACAGAATGGGAGAAAATATTTACAAATTATATATCTGATATGAGATTAATAACCAGAGTATATAGAGAACTATACCTCAACAATATTCAACTTAAAAGGACTTGAATAAACATTTCTCCAACAATAAACAAATGGCCAATAAGCACATGAAAAGATGCTCAACAAATGTTAGAGAAATGCAATCAAAACCACAATGATACCACTTCACACTCAGTAAGATAGCTATTATAAAAACAAACAAACACAAAAAATATAAGAGAGAATGTGAAGAACTGGAACCTTTGCAAATTGCTGGCAAGAATGTAAAACAGTGCAGCCACTATTGAAGAGAGTTTAGCTGGATTTCAAAAATCTAAATATAGAATTATCATATGCATCCAACAACTGCACTCCTAGGTATATACCCAAAGGAACTGAAAGCAGAGACTGAAAAAGATGCTTGTGTTCCAGTATTCGTTGCAGCATTATTCACAACAGCCAAAAGGTAGAAACAACACAAGTGTCCATCAACAGAATAGATAAGCAAAATGTGGTACATACACAAATGGAATATTATTCAGTCATCAAAAAATAAGAGTTCTGATACATCCTACAACATGGATGAACCTTGAAGATATTATGTCAAATCAAATAAGCCAGACACAAAAGATAAATACTTTATCATCCTACTTATATGAGGCATCTAAAATAGGCACATTCATAAAGACAAAAAATAAATTATAAGTTACCAGATGCTGGCAGGAGGGGGAATGGGGAGTTATTGCTTAATGGTTACAGTTTCTATTGGGGGTAATAAAAAAAAATTGGAAATAGATAGTGGTGATGGGGACACTGTGAATGCAATAAATGCCAGTATACTTAAAAACCATTAGAATGGTAACTTTTGTTATGTATATTTTGCCACAATAAAAACAATACAAAAAAAAAAAGCACTGTCCTTATTCTAAGCACTTAAATGGACAACAAAGTTCTGATGCAAAAGTATCTAAGTCTCAGTGCAAAGTGCTCTCGAAAAAACTTTAAATGGATGCTTAATAGTCAAAACAATACTTAAAACTATGACGACAAAATGTCATTATTTTTGGTTGATAGACCAAATAAAAGATAAGTATTTTGAGACATAGCTTAAATTTTCCAAGGCTGAGGACTATTTGGGAATCTTCTTTGTCACATTTATTCATTATTTTGGTGTCATCATACTACTTACAGGATTATTATAACTATTAGAAAAGTATGCTCTATTTCTCACTATCAGAAAATACCAGTTATAAATAAAGGGGGATGGCTAGTATACACTCTGTAGTATTTGATTATAGTTATCAGTATGAACTCATGGTTTTTTATGCACACGCACAGATAAAAAGATATAGAAATACATAGATGTTTATATATGCATGGGTTAGGATACCTACATATATTTCTAGCTCTGTCACTGAGAGGGCCAATGAACAATGACACCCCAGTGACACTGAGTACACACAGCATCCAGATCTTGGCTCCTAAATACCATTCTCTATTAAAAAGAACCAGAGCTCCTTGGAGAAACGACTGATTCCAGGGCTGCAGCAGAGAAAATACAAGAGCCAACCTAAAGGCCATTGCTAGATCTTGAGCAATAAAATGATAGTTTTAGATTATAAACCACAGAATAAAACAAATATCTATAACTCAACACTGATATAAACAAATTACTGAATAAATAAATGTGGAAAGGTGACAGTTCATCCTTACAGAAGAATTTCAATTAATAAATGTAGAAGGAAATGAGAAAAATATAAAATCATTAAGTGACCCTTTCTGTAATTGTCTACCAAAGAATTCTGCAATGAGTTTGCAAGAGTTTGAGAATAGGGTATCCGCATAGTTTCAAATAATCTACCCAAGATGGCTAGTACTTACAAAGAGAAAAACAGTTATCTTTACAAGTAGAGAAATTTGACAGATATGACCTTAACCAAACGAGAGCTAACATCATCTCTAACAGGATATACTGACATCCTGTAACCTGTGATATGATGTACTGAAAAGACTCAACATCACTTCAGTAGTATTTTGCCAAAAATGCATAACCTCAATCTAATGAGAAAACATCAGACAAACTCAAATTGAGAGACATTCTACAAAGTAACTGATCATACTCATCACAACTGTTAAGGTCATAAAAGATGAGAAAAGATTGTCACAGATAAGAGACTAGGGAGACTTAGCCAAATGCCATGTCTGATGCTGGACGGAATTCTAAAACAGAAAAAGATCATTAGTGGAAAAACGGGTGAGATTCAAATAAGGTCTGTAGTTAGTTTAGTTAATAGTAGTGTACAATGTTGAATTTCCTGGATTTGATCATTATGTTCCGGTTCATGTAAGTTAACACTAGGGAAAGCTGGGTGAATGATATACCTGAGTTTTCTGTACCAGTTTTGCTACTTTTCTGTTAAGTCTAATACATTTCAAAACAAAGTTTTTGTAAGGTTTTTTAAGAAGTATCCTGTACTTTCTCTCCTTTAACTGAATTAAAAAAAAAAAAAAAGTTGAGAAATTCAAGTCATATTTATACAGGATAAATTCAACATTTCATTATTTGAAAAGTAACCAACATTAGAATAAGACAAGTTATGGAGTTAATACTTATTGAGTATTTACTATATTCAAGACCTGTACCAGGTGCTAGAAATGTTGCCTTCAAAAAGTTTATAGTTGATAAAAAATAAAAATGATAAACTGTTAGCCTGACTGATGAAAAATTCTGACACACACATATAATCAATCAGACTATAACCTAATGATTAAATAACAACAGTTACGTCATTTATAATGTTAACATTTGTAAATGAAAATCCTTTGGATAACTAAAATCTTCAAATAGGACATTAACACCTGTACATTTACAGAGCCTAAGTAAGCTTAACAAATTCACTACACATATTTCATACAGTAGTCTCATATGTAATAATGTCTAATGCTTCACAAAGTATTATTATTTTCTATCAAAGATTATATTTCTCCAACATAGAAACTAGCTGCTTACTTTAATCTGAGGCAAAAAAAAAAAAAGAGAGCGGTAACAATAACAAAAATAACCACAAAAATCAAACTCAACTAAACTAAATGGTTATTAAACCAAGAACAATCAAAGAAAAAAAAGGTAGATCAATTTATATAGAAAGTATCCAGCTAAAGACAGCCAGCTGAAAATCAAAATGTCAACCAATACAGAAAGTATTTTAAATTCAGTGAACATAATATGTGTCTGGATTTTTAATTCTTCAAAATAATAATGCTTAAAGAAACTTAAATACTCCATATCCCCTCCACCAGGTGACTCAATCAACAGGGTTTAACTGCACTCCAAAAGTTGTTGCAAATGCTAACATCATGCTCTTAACACTACTCATTGTTTCAAAACTTGTAAGAATCAAAGGAACTGTATACTGTTCTACCACCTCCAATAGGCCTTTCCAAATCAAAGTAGTAATATAGGATGAATCTATATATTAAAGATAGTAACACAAGGATTATGCTAACATCTGCAATGTAATAGAAACACTACTGTTACATTAAAAGAGATAGATCACTCTGAACAGATACTGCAATTAACTGATTACTGAGAGAATTTAATCTTACATCTCAAGTATCAATAACTCGTTGTAAATCTCATGATAGCATTCCAAATTTTGACTTGTTTTTCCAAGATTTAACATTAGCCATTCAGAAGTCTTCAAAATATGATTCAAGGCCTGATCCTGTCATCAATTTATTTGAATTTAACTGATAGCACATGAATGAAAACACCCTTTCAACAATACTCATTTTTCAATTATACAAAGACAGCAGGAAGAAAAAGAGGGAACCCCCTCCAAAAATGCAAACTTTCATAAAAAGTCTCACAAAAAGCAACAGCTCTTTAAACAACTGCACATCTGTACATCAAAACTCAAAGGGGGCAGTGCCCCATAGCTTTCTCCTCAGCTTTCTACATTCTTTCTTTAGGGAGATCCACCCTGTTTCATAACTTTTAAATACTATTTAATGCTCTAAAAGGTAATAAGGTGTCAAAGCAGGTGAAGTACGCTACTAATTTTTCAAAGTGGGGGGAAGAAAACATACATATTTGCTTATACATGCACAAAATGTATTTTTGGAAGGATATGAAAGAAAACACTAACACTGGATCCAACCAAAACTGGTTGAGTGGAAAATAAGGTAGATTTTCATTTTATACCCCATCGAACATTTTATAATTTGAATCATGTGTGGTTTTTATTCAAAATATAAATAACCCAACAAATGCTGATGACTCCCCATCTCTCTTTCTCTCCTCACTAGAATTCAAGTCCCACGAAAGCAGAGATTTTTGTCTATTTTTTTCACTACTATATCCCCACTGCCTGGTCCACAGCTGGTACTTGAAAAATGTGTTGAATTACTCCTTAACCTCTCCACTAAATTCCAGACTTGTACATCCAAGTGCCTACTTCTCACTTCTGTCTGAACATCTAATAAGTCCTACTTAACATGTTCAATTCTACCCTATCCCCATACAACTTGCTTACCTCATCTCAATACATGGCATCACCATTTTCCAGCTAAAGCCCAAAACCCAGGCCTCACCCTGTCCCAATCAACTGCACTTTCATCCAACCCACAAGTTCAATAAATACCTCTATCTCCAAAATATATTTCAAACCCTTTTTCACTTGTCTCCAATACTCTAACTACTCAACCTGTCAAAGCCTTCTCACTGGTCTCCCTGCTCTTTTTCCTCTTATCCAATCTCCCCCCAGTCAGACTGTGTAAGTCGGGCCCTATCACTCCCAGTTTCACAAAAATTCCAATAGCTTTCCAACATACTTTGAAAATAAAAGCCAAAGGCCTCTGGACAATAAGACTTCACATGATATGGCCCCTGGCTGTGACCTCACTTCTTATCTTACACAGGGCCCACCTTCACTAAGCTTTCTCTGGTTTGCTGAACCCAAGCTAGATACCACCTCTAGGCATTTCCATTTGTTGTTCCTCAGACAGGAACACTCTTCCTTCAGATTGCCAAAGGCTAAATCCCTCTCATTTTTCAGATATCAGGTCAAAGTCACCTCAGATAGGCCTTTCCTGACCACATCAAGTGAAGTAGTCTTCTCCCAGTCACTATCACGACTCCCTATTTTATTTCCTTCATAACATTTATGATTCTCTGAAATTATTTTTATTTATTATTGTCTGCCTCTCCCTCCACCACATCACCAAAATTGAAGCTCCAGGAGTACAGAAATTTCACGTGTCTTGTTCATTGTTGTAGCTCTAATGCTTGCAATAATGCTAGGCATAAGAAAAAGGTGCTTAATATTTAACTAGTAGATAAGGCAAAACTGACTTTAAAGAAATCTACGACATTTAATTTAGTGATAGACTGGTGAAGATAAAAGACATAGATAAACTTATCTTCACATTCATAAAACAAAATCATCAGAGAGGTTGGAGAGTAAGGTAAAAGTATTTCACATGCATATCAACATTCAAACACATAAAAAAGGTTTTTTCACACACCATGTACATGCATACTGCAGAAATGTGCTCCCAACTTATAAACATCTGAAAAAAAACTTAAGAATAATAATTCAAAACACGGGTATACATGTTATTTCATCTGTGACTCTTTTGGAAGGGTTTTCCAACACTGGATTTGGGCAAAAGAGGCAAAGTATAACCAATGTGTTCTTGGAAAGGAATGTGAGATTCTGAAGGGCAGGGAACAGTCTTTTGAGTGTTTTTAAAAATCAGTCATAACAGTGATTATTTCCTATAGTTTACTATGAATGTTGGTTTGAACAGACC
This sequence comes from Pteropus alecto, assembly GCF_000325575.1. Lineage (NCBI taxonomy): Eukaryota > Metazoa > Chordata > Mammalia > Chiroptera > Pteropodidae > Pteropus > Pteropus alecto. Next base: position 1,790,408 of record NW_006435766.1, read on the forward strand.
TAGTTCAAAGATTTTGCTACTGTAAAGTCACAGTACATAGTGAATGTTAACAGTTTATATCTTATTATTTTCAAATTTTAAACTTCCAAAGTGCTGCCCTTCAACTGGTAACAGTAATCCATGGGGGAAAATCCATGAATTGCAGATTGTTATTAACAGTAACAGTCTGCAATTCACAGGTGTTTTATTCACATGCACGTATTTGTGGGGTGGTAGAGAATGGTCCAGACTCCCCAGCATGTAAGTGCTCCAAAGAGAGCCTAAGGATCTCATTTCACCAGACCCTAAGTGTTGAGACAGGTCTAGCATGTACGTTGGCTACTCTTCCCCATAGCTATCCATCTTCTCTGTCTGCGAAAACAAAAGTGAAAATACTCGTGGTAAGGATGTAAGAGATTGATGCCCTCTCCCCCAAACACAGAGTTGTGTATCCGTGAGCACGTAAATAAGCAGATGAGTAGACGCACTCTCACCTTGCCTCCTTCAGAGGAAAATGGGGCCGAGGGAGGGGCGGCCAAGGCCGGGTTGGGGAGGCCCGTGATTCAGTCCAGGGGGTGGCCGGGCTTAAGGGTCAGCGCTCCGGGGAGCCAGGGTCACTTATGGGACACCATCTTCCCTGGCCAAGCCCCTGCCACTCCTCTCCCCTCCCCCCTCGTCGCCCCCAACTCCTTTCCTCCGCCCTATCTCCGCCACCCATCAACCGGGAAGGGAAGTTTCCGGGCGCCTGCAGCCCGGCTCCCCGACCCTCAGCGGGGTTACCTTCTGCAGAAGCGGGACAGGGGGCAGGGGACAAGGGGAGGGGAGGCAGCCCGAAGGAATGAAGGACGAGGCCCCGGCGAGGAAGGTGGGCGGCGGCGGCGGCGGCTGTCACTCGCGTTCCCCTGCTCACAGCGCTGCCATTACTGTGCCCGAGGCCGCCTCCCCGGCCGGCCGCCGCCACCCGCCCTAAAGACACGGGGGGTGCGCCGCGAAGCCCGGGAGCCCGCGCGCTGGACGCTCACCTGCCGCCGCGCGGAGACACAAAGAAGCCGGGTCGGGACAGGGGAAAAGGGGAGTGGGGAGGGGAAAAAGGACAGGCTGGTTACCGGATCCGTGAAACAACCGTCTTCCCGAGCGCCCGACTTTTCCCAACACACACCCTCCCTCTTCCGCTACCTCAAAGTCCCCCCTCGGAGCGCAGTGGTAGAGTCCATGTTACGGCAAGCGCAGAGAGCCCGCTTTAGTGCAATTGCGAAAGGCCACGGAAATCAACACAGAATCTGAAGGGAATCCTTGCGGCGCTCACCAGAATGAGGCAATCACGGATCGCTGTGCTCAAGAGACCCAGTACCCACCAGGCTGGGGGATGACATACTAATGACAATATATCAGAAAGGTGTTTTCAACAAAAGTATTATCCTTTGAATTGTTTCAGACCTGTGTGAATATTCTCAGCACCACACATTTCCACGGGCTTTTCAAATAATCAGAAATATATTGGCAAAACTATTTTTTCCTCTGACATACCCTTTTTCTAGTGGGTTTTCATCTGTAGACAAATTCTGAAACATAAATGTATTTTCAATAAAACTTCTTTTCGGAGTCTTGACCACTAACTCCCCACCTCCCCCACCACCATCATATCAGTCTGAAAGGGTATCCCTCCCTTACAATTTTAAATGGTAATGCTGACAAAAATGTGAATTTACCTATCACTCCTCATATACACAGGACCATAATGAAACAAAACCTAGCTTTATCCCTTTTTTACCTTTCATACGCATAAGATCTCAGTCTTGTTAGAGTCTTGGTCAGTTCTTCGTTTGTACGTTTTGAACAAGCCTTTCTCTTCCGACCTTCTTTCTTCAAACTGTTTCTATCAACCCCTTCAAGGCCCCTTTAAAATTCTGTCTCCTGACCTGGTAAATCCCACCAGTCTTTCTCATCTCATGACTTGAAGTCTGTACTCTATTTTAATAAAGTTATTCAATTCAACCATTCGTTTCCATTATATGACCTTTTTTTCCCCATATTTTTTCCCTCTTTTAATTCAGCAATTTTCAAAGGGTGGTCCCCACACTTCTGGAAGTCTGCAAGACCTTTTTGCGGTCTCAAGGTTAAAAACAATCTTCATAATAACACAACACGTTCTTTGTCTTTTTTCTACTGGGCTCACATTTGTACTGATGGTGATAGTCAACTGTTGACATTGTCTTAGCAGGAGTGGTCATTGGATCACTATATTCTTCCCTGCCGCACACTCCCAGTTTTTTTGTAAATGATTTGGGAATATTCTTGATTAAGTAGTAAAAAATATTAATTTTATAAATGTCAACTTTTGTGTACATGTCTTTCTAATATTTTGAGTGAAGAAATGGGAAGTACACATGCACTTCTGCTATATACCAAAGTAGATAGTTGTGGAAGAACTAGCTGCATTTTTCACGTAACACCATTTTTTCTTGAAAGAACAACTAACAAAGTAATGTTACTCTGACTTGAGAACTGACAAATATTTCTTCAAAATGAACAAAGTGAGCCTAACACTGCAAGCAAAACAGCTGACAGTATTTGTTGCCAATAATAAAATTTAGCTTTCAAGTAAAATTTTAAAATTTGGAAGACTTCTGTTCACCACCATGAGCTTGACAGCTTAAAGATTTTTCTCGTGAGACTGTTAATGAATGTGACTTTTTGACATTGTATAAGATATGTCAACATAGGGAAGATCTACATGATACAATAAACAAATATTTTCCAAATGATTAATGCAGGACATTACAAAATGATGCATGGATAAAAGATCCATTCAAAGTGCAAGATAGACCAATGGATAGATAGATGTGTGTGTGTGTGTGTGTGTGTGTGTGTGTGTGTAAAAAAGCAAAATACAAAATGTTCTTTGATATGATTTTAGATTCCTTATTACAACTAACCTTTAAGAAACTACCACTTGTCAAATTTTCTGTAGTGTCAGAGAGGAATATTTGCACTTACCCGAAAAGACTATTAAATTCTCCTCCTAAGTCCTCCTATTTTCTTCATCTACTTCAACTATAGAGAACATAGCTATCTTCTATTAAGCCAGATATTAAAGAGCTATCCAAAATGGAAAGCAATGCCATTCTTCTCACTAAAATTTTTTTATTTTGAACGATATAGTTATTTTTCATAGAAATATGTAATTTATGTTAACACACATTTAGGTTTATTATTTTTTAACTAATAAATTTTTAAAATTTCTCTTTTTATTGAATTTATTGGGGTGACATTGGTTAATAAAGTTATATAGGGTTCAAGTGTATAATTCAGTAATACATCATCTGTATATTGCATTGTGTGTTCACCACCTAAAGTCAAATCTCCTTCTGTCGCCATACATTTGTCAAATTTCTCTTTTTAATTCTAATATGGTAACTATTCATAGGTATAACCCACATAAACACAGGTTCTTTGAGTATCTCAATAATTTTTAAGAGTGTAAGGTGGTCCAGAGACAAAACAGTTTGAGAACTGTTGCTCTGACTCATAAACCACCTCTGATCTCACTACTTTCCTTTCAAACTCTAGCTAAGGTACGGACTAGCATAAAGGATGTCAAACATAAATAACTATAACACCCCCCCATTTCTTAATTCCAGAGATCTCTCACCCCTTCATAGTTTATTTAACTAATCTAATAGGAAAATTATATTTCTAAAAAAGTTATAGCATCTAAGCCCTTAATATTAAATTGAGATTACATCTTCCTTCCAGAATACAAAGGTATCCTTTGGTCCATCTTTCAAGCCACCACTTTAAACAATGGTTGATCTTCACCTCAACAATAAACCTTTAACCCTAGTTTATCTATAAAATTTTTCCTTGTTTTACTTTTCAGCGAAGACTACATGTATAAGTAAAATATACTTCCTTTGGGCTTTGTATAATATTTATTGGATTCCTTTTTTTTATTTCAAAAGTTATAAATGCCTTTTGTGTAAAAAAAAAAAAACTTGCCAATATTACAGAAATAGATAACCATGTTTAGGTTGATAAATATTCCTCAAGATATTATCTATAACTATGATTAAGTATATTTACACAAATCAGATCATATTATAGATATGCTATTTTGTAGCCAGCTATTGATCTTTGTCAGAACACTTAAATAATTGTTAGTCGGGCAAAGTAATTTATAAATTAATATTTAAAAAGGAAAATTAATGAAAAATATTTTAAGTAGACAATCTCTAAATGTCATTACATAAGTTGGTAACAAAGTATATCGATTTCTATTCATTTCTACTTGTGAATGGACACAATTTCCTTTTTCAAAATTTTCCAAGTTCATTTCATAATCTCCCTGTACCTACTATTTGAGGACCTCAACAAGAATCATTTTCTGTCTTTATAAGTTTCCTTGATAGACATGAAACCCAAGAGCCCTAATTTTTCTGGGACATTTATAATTTAAAATAATTTACCTCATTTTTATATTCTATACACTAAATCTGAATCATCTTTTCTTAAATCTTTACTGTGGATTTGCATTTCCTGGTTATACCATTTATTGAACTTTTTCACCTTTTGCTTCTAGTAAACTTTAAAAAATGAAATATTGAAGAATAGTTTTCATGTTTGGATTACCTGATTAAAGAGGTATTTTTGTGCTTATAAAAGTGAAAAGCTCTGCTTTAGAAAAATATCTGACTGTAGGACTGGGGTGGGAATACACAAGATAAGGCTGGAGCATACTGCAGTGTAAGAAAATAAGGAAATACTCAAAAATAAAAGCATTCATATTGATAGGAGTTACGAATTGAAAGAGCTCCCAATAGCCAAAGCTAGAACAATTTGAGCAAGAAAATAAAGTAGTAGTGAATTATAACCCAAGTATAAAATTAATGTCAATGGAGCCATACTAATATAAATAAATGATTGAAAAAAATAATAAATGGAGAAGAATAATCTCATGCAGGACAATTCCAAATAAATTATGTAGATATTTCACCACAAAAGGCAAGAGCAGAACTCTTTACTCCTCAAGTGTGAACCAAGAAGAGTTACTTCCTTCCAAAGAATATAATATGGAAAGGAAATCTCAAAAGGGTAACTTTATAGTATAGAAGCCTGACAAATGCCTCTTCAGTTAGATGGTTAAGGTCAACATTAATAATGATAACTCATTATCATTATGTTCCCGTGATGTGATGTGATAAGAATGGCACTTTACCTCTGTGATCTTCTTCCTCCAAACTCACATATTACAATCTAATTATGAGAAAAACATCAGACAAATTCCAATAGAGGGGCTTATGTCCTACAGAATATCTGACCAGAACTCCTCAAACCTATTAAGATTATCAAAAACAAGATGTCTGAGAAATTGTCACAGCCAAGAGGAGACATGACTATTGAATGATATGTGATATCCTGGATAGTATCCTAGAATGGAAAAAGGACATTAGGTAAAAACCAAGGAAACCTGAACCATATGGATTTTTTAAATAATAGTGTATCAAAATAGATTCACTAATTGCAACAAATGTACCATGTTAATGTAAGATGTTAATAAGGAAAACTGGAGGTTTGGGAGGAAGAGGGTATATGGGAACTCTCTGGTAACTACTCAATTTCTGTGTAAATCTAAATCTATTCTAAAAAAACAGTCATTAAATTTTTTTGAATCATCCAAATGTACACTTAAAAGAAGAAAAAGTACAAGGTCTCTGATCAGAAAAGCTGGGAGCCCATAAGATTTTCTGTATGAGAAGGTAGAACCAGATGAACAGGTTATATCTTTGACTTTCCTATATAATTCTGGTTGAAAGCTGTTTAAAAAAAAAAGAAAAGAAAAAATATTCTCTTTTAAATTAAAAAAATTACCTATGAAGCCCTTATATTTTTTTATAGTCACATTCAGACAGGTAATTTAACAGATCAAAACTGGGTTGAAAGAGAGCTCATTTTAAAGAAATGCCCATAACTTTCATCATTTGGGATAGTGCATTTAGGTGATTTCTCAGAACTGAGAATAAAAATAGGGAGTGAATTTGAGCAATGGATTGCAAAAAAATCACATGTGACATAAAAGGAGAGATAACATTCTTCTTAACTGTTATGTCATATTAAAATTATGCATGCCACGAAGAGTAGAATATGAATTATGATTCATCAGATAAATATGATGACAGAGAAGATGGGAGAACTTGTAACTTAATAAAAAATAAGTAATTTGAAAAGAAAGGGACAAATAAAGCAGAGCAAATCGAATGTGGTAAGTCTGGAAGAAAGCTAATTTAGAGAACGGGTAAATGGGCTTAAAAACATCACAGTCTCTGGACAAAGGAAGGTAGGCCGTCAATAGTGTTAACTTGTACCTATTGGGTCTTAAGTGCTTAAGTATGCTCAACATCAATGTTGGGAATAAAAATATACAAGATTATGCAACCAGTTTCTGAAATAGCATGTTTACGCATAGCAAAGTGAAGAGCCTTAGCTGAGTATTAGTGCTTTTTCCAATAAGTGGAACACTAGTCAAGTAAGAAAAAAATTGACCCTTATTAGCCTTATGGTCTACTCAGCTACATCTCTGTGAAGAAGCAAATAAGACTAATAATATAGTAAGAATTGTACAGTAGCTTAATACTTAATAAAACAAAATATTCATGTATGATACCAACATAAAAAAATAGTTACCAACTTCTTGCTTCCAAAAATATGTCTTTTGCTAGTAAAAAAAGAGAGGAAAAAAAAGTAAAACAGTCACAATATGTAGTCTTGGAAATCACCTTATATGTAAATTTAATGGGTCTTTTAACCTATACTATATGTAACAAGTTATAGCATAGGTCCTTATCACATTTCCCTTATAACTGTTGAGGAAGGTAGGAAATACTGGAGGCATGACCTTCTTGCACTTTGTTTTCTGTTTTTCGGTATTTATTTTTATTTTAAATTATAATACAGTAAAATTGATTGGGAGAGGGGTGTACAGTTCTATCGATTTTAACACATGTATAGATCTACGTAGCCACCACCACAATCAGGATTAAGAAGAGTTCCCTCACCCAACGAAGTCTCTCCTGCTGTTCCTTAATATCACTTTTTTCTTTCCATGTCATCGTGGGTTCTCATCCAAGTTCTTTCTCATTTAAATTTTTCTCCCTTCTTGCCAGCCATTTCTAGCCAATCGACACCAGAAAAGAGTGGGAGAAAGAAAAATGCCTATATCTTTGGGCAGGTACATGGTAGTGAGAAGAAGGAAGAAAAGGAAACAGGAGAATAAGACTTTAGGGCAGTGGAAACGAAGGAAACTTATTTATAACACAGAGTTTCCAGTCTTCCATCTGGACAAGTCTTATAACCTTCAAGAAAGTCTCAAGTCCTTCATCTGTGAAAGTAAGGATTTGGAGAACTTAAACTCATGTCAAAGACATAGTACCTGGAAGTCAAGACATTCCTACAGGAATGTGACAAAATGGTTATTTTTATAATTTTAACAGTTAACATATCATTTTATTCTAATTTAGATGCTATCTTCTATAGATTGTATTTTTAAAAAAATAGAGGCAAAATTGTGTAAAAATTTGAAGGAAGAAAAATGAAAAATTGAAATATTATGTCTATTAGCCTAATGCTTTTTATAAATTATGACAATTATTTTTCACCTTTAGTGGTAGAAGAACACTTACATCCAGCTTGCAGAGGAATACTAGACTAAAAGAGTCTTAAGTTTATTTCCAGATTCCACATTTACAATTCTATGCATAGGCTTTATCTATCTGTGCTGGGAAAGAAATATGTAAAACAGAAAGGTGACAATTTATAATTAAAAGAAAAATAAATTAAGCTACAGCACTCAATCTTAGGATAGATATTTTTTAAATATTTTGAAATACATTACGAACAATAGCTTTTATACGTTAAGAAGAGATGTGCAAACAAAAATCCATTATTTTGTGACCCAAAAATCCATTAACTTCTTTAATATATCTTACAAGGTCAAAAAAAAAGTAAGCACATTTATACATTTAAACAGTCTCCTTTTTAGAAAAGAACACTACCTGAATTCGAATTTGTCCAGAATAATCTAGTTTGCTCAAAGATGCATGTTTACTTCCCAAAGTACTAATTTGGTAGAAAATAAGGTCAGAAAACAGTGCAATTAGAGCTATATTTGATAGTTTTGGACATCCCCTCCTTAAATGGGCTAATACTTTCCAATATTATCTCCCACTACCCATCTAATCTATTCTGTTACTATACTAAACTTTTTACTGTTTCTAGACAAATCAGGTCCTTTAATGACTCTGCCTTTGTATACATGGTCCTTCTATCAGGAGTATCTTTATTCTTCTCTGAGTGAAAGTCCTATTCATTCTACAGATTCTGTTCTCCCAACCTTTTACCACTACTCAAAGCTAAACTAGTATTGGTATTCATACTTCTGTATGAACACTGTCCTTTTCATACCATAATTTAACCTATTCACATATAGGTTTCCCTTACTCGATGTCAAGAACTCTGAAGGATTTGAGAATTTATATTACTTCCAAGCAGACAAATTGCCTCCTGAGTCAGAGACAAAAGACTGTCACAGCACTGCAGGAAGCATGAGCTTCATGTTCATACTGGTTTCCCTTGCCTCACTGCCCCCCGCCCCCACCTACCCCAACAAATGTTATGGGGTTAAATGAGCAGCTCAAGTGATTATTGAGTATATAGGGGGTTTGTGTTACAGCTGAGGAATCTCAAATCTAATAAACAGCTGCCTTAAAATGGGTCATTATACAACATGCTGAAACCATAGTCCAGAACAAAAGTGGTCAGTGCCTCTGTCTGCAAAATGTGCAGAAATGTTAGAGACCCACGGAGAATTATTTGCCAATACTAGATTGCAAAGCTATTGAGCAACTACTCTGTGCAAAACACTAGGGAATATGTAAGAAGGCTGAAACATGTCTAATTGGACACTCAATAAATACTAATTGCATAAATGTGTGATTTGAATGGGTGGGAAATCACTAGACCATGTGTATTTCCATGGTAGACATGATTGTCTATTTCCTTTTCTTACGGAGTACTCTAATGTTCATAATGTTGGTAGTAAACTTTAGAATCAATTATTAAATTGATTTTCTGATTGGAAATAGGCCTCATATGAATCTTGTCAGTTTTTCCTCAGGACTTCATAATCCCTATATACTAGTGATAAGGAGACTTTGTGCTCTGCCCCTAATTTCCCAGCCTTGATCTCTCTCACTCTCCTGGGGTACTCTATGCTGCGGCCATATTGGTCCTCTTGAAGGTCCTCAAATGCCAAACTCCTTCATAATACAGAGCCTTTCTACAAGTTGTCATTTGCCCAGAACAATTTTATACTGCTTCTTCTCTGAGATAACTCCTATCCATCCTTCAAGATTTAGCTCAAAAGCTTCCTGATTAGGGAAGCCAACCTGCCCTATAGAATTTATTGGGTTCCTGTTTCATGTCTGTGTAACTTTTTATACTTTTCCTTCAAACCCTAATCACAAGTGTAGTCAGGTAATTAGTGTTTATTTAATTCTGTATCCCCCAATTGACAATAAATTTGGCTAGGTGGGAATCATGTATATCTTACACCACTTTATCCTTTCACCTGGTACAGTGCTTGAGACATAGTAAATCCTAATAAATAATCATTGAATCAATGAATGAGGAGCAATATTCAAGCTGACCTGACCACCACCAAACCCCTAATACACTATGAAATGTGAATCTGCCTCTAATAAGAGGGTGGTATCAGTGTCACCACAGGCTCATATCTCGTGACTGACAGTCAACACTAAGGGCACTATTATCTGTTGAGACTTTGCACTAATCTAGAGTCCTTTACAACACAATGAGAGTGGCCAGGGAGCCACACTAACAGTTGAACAGAGCATGAGAGTTGAAATCCATTTGCTACTCTTGATGTATTTTTGTGATCCATGCATATGATTAGATGAGTGATTCCATCATAAATTCAATTCAACGAAAATGTATGAATCACTGTAGAGAATAAAGCACCTAATAATATACGGTCACTGTCTGGATCATTCAGAATTCTTTCAACTGCAAATGGCAGAAACAAATTTAAACACAAAAGAAATGTACTGCCTCATGTAACTGGGAAGCCCAGAGGGAAAGCTGGCATAGCTAGATCTCATAAAGCAGTACTTTTCAAACTTTACTGTTCAAACAAATTACATGGAGATCTTGTTAAAATACAGATTCTCATTCAGAGATCTGGAAAGGCCCTGATATTCTGCATTTCTATCAAGTTCCTCACAGATATTGATGCTGCTAGTCTAGAACAACACTCTGAGCAGCAAGCTCCTCAAGAAAAGGTGCTAGGCAATCATCATAAATTCCATATATTGCTCTTAAGGAGTTTTTAATCTAGTTACTTTTATTAATGTATATGGACATCATGCAAGTTGGTAAAATATGTAGAATACACTGTTTGTATTTTCATATCTACTAATATATTTCAAACCTGATTATAGTATACAAGGATATTCTAGTTGGTTTCATTTACAGAGTGCAATAGGCCACATAAAAGGGACATCTAACACAGTCTTAGAGATCAGAAATAATGGTTCATGAAGCACCCATTCCAACTCTCTTCTCCTTTGCTTTCCTCTACATGGGGCAAATATATCCTTGCAGCTAGTGATAGCCATGTGACACGTTTCCGACCAATTAGGAGGTAGGCAATAGTCCCAGAAGAAAATTATCTTTCTTGAGTAAAAATGATAAAATCTCACCAGAAGTCTTTTGTTCTTTGGCCTTTGTCCCTTATCTTTTCTTCCTGCCTGAACTTGGATGCAACAGCCATCTAGTGACAATAAGGACAAAAGCCACACTCTAAAGATGTAACAGAAAGATAAAAGAATTCTGGGTCCTTGTAAATATCTTTAAATCACTATACCATTCCTGTATTTGTTATTTCATGAAACAAATAAACTCATTATATTTCTGTTTAAGCCACTGTTTATTTTATTTTACTCCCAGCCAAATGCATTTTTAACCAATACAGAAGCCTTCCTTATGGAAAGGTATGTAACCTGAAATGCAAAAACTAAATGGACATTAACTAGGCAAAGGGAGAAGAACAACATGTTTTTTTGTATTTAAATTCATATTCAATTTAATTTATTAAACTTAAATTAAAAGCTGAGTTTGTCATTAGCCTTTAAACTCAACTTACAAATGTTAGTTTATAAATCAACTATTTATTAAAATATTAAAAACACCTAGCTCCACTTCTTTTTGCTACTAATGCTCAATTAGTTTATAATTTCCACACATTAAATTTCTCTAAGTCTTTCCCAAACATATACAAGCTTTATTTAGTAATTTCCCTTAAAAATTTTAAACCACAACCACAAATTCAATATATTAAAACTGTTCAAGGATTTCACACTCTAAACAAAGCAATGGCAACTTTACAGCAATAACAACAAATCTTCCTTAGGATATAAACACTATTACAAATCAATGTCTAAACATACCATTTTACTAAACTGGACTCTTTTAAATTTTCAATACTGTTTACAGCCACATTCTCTTAGATATTTCAAATTAAAACTATATTGTTAGTCTCAAAAGCTTTAAAGTACAAAAATAACATAGACAAATTACACAATCACCACAAAACTTATTCTTAAACCAAATAAGAAAATATTAATACCATGGGCTTAATTTACTTTTTCTACATTTCTGTATTTATTTCTACCTCTTCCCAGGGCTGTAAAGTCACTTTCTCAGCTTAGGGGGAATAGAAATAACCTCAGGCTTGCTGAAGTCACCCTATCTAAGATTCAGAACTCTGTCACAATTGTAGAATTGGGTTATAGTCAGAGACTCCGGACTAGAACGTGGGTCCAGGTTGCTGTCTCCAGGATGATTCCACTCTGCTGTATTTTTCATAGCACAATGAGCACTCTTGTCAAGATCTACCTGCTTTGGTCATAAGAGATTCCAAGTCCCTGATTTTCAGTTAGAATTTGGAATAAATTTGAATTTGTATAAGTTTTATGTGTCCTCTGGGTGTGCCATTACTTCAATTTGCTATAAAAGCTCATGTGACCTGATTAGGATAGTTTGGATTAGCATTTCTTATGTGAATTACAACTAATTTCTTCATTGCCTGATTAACATTAAGGAGACATGATAGTTTCTTTATATGTTCTCTAGAGGTCTCATCAACCACTATTTTATAGCCATTTTATTGCTATTTCCCTTTTATTGAGAAGCTATACTATTACCCTTCAAATTTTAAATTTGACTTTTTAAAATAAAAATTGACATAAAGATTTCTATTGTTCATCTATAATAAACACAAAGAAACAAATACTAATATTAGCACAATAAAAACAAGCTGACCAACAAGATTTAATGTGAACATATCCTAATAAAGGCACTTTTTGTGTGTGTGGGAATTTACAATTACCCTTTTGGTACATTGTTCAATTTTTTTTGTTTTGAGAGGATTTTATTTATTTATTTTTCTAGCTTTATTGATATATAATTGACATATAACATTGTGTACGTTTAAGATGTACAATGTGATGATTTGATACATATATATTGCAAAACGTTTACCACAATAAGGTTAGTCAACACATTCTTCACTTAACATAATTACCATTTTGTTGTTGTTGTTGTTACAGCAAGAACATTAAAGCTCTACTCTCAGCAACTTTAAAGTATACAATACAATATTATTAACTATAGTTACCATTCTGTACACTACATCCCCAGAACTTATTCATCTTATACCTCAAAGTCTGTACCCTTTAACCAACTTCTCCCCATTTCCCCCACCTTTCAGCCCCTGGCAACCACCATTCTACTTCATGTTTCTATGAGTTCCATGTTTAGATACACATTCAAGTAAAATCATACAACTGGCCACAGGTTCTACTGACCGGTTTACAGGTTTCATTAGAAGCCCCACAGGGCACCTCACATACAGACTCACCTTCCAATTAGCTAACGTGCATCTACAGCACTCCATGTGACCACCATACACTTATACGGCTAGCATAATGTGAACAGTGCACATTTCCTCACAAATAGGGAGCACAAGCCTCCACAGAAATCATTCATACACAAGCTTCTGATATGGATATCAGAAGCCAGATTGACTCTTCTCAATTTAGAGAAGGCTCAGAACCTTGAACAGCCAGGGCGCCACGCGGGGGAAAATAATCAGGAGGTTCTCAGCTCCCAGTTTAGCTTTGTAGGATTGAGAGAAGGCAAATAATCTTAGCTAAAAGTTCCTTTCAGGAGAGAACAAGAAGAATGAAGCAGGTGCAACCACAGAAGAGGTTTGAGAGATCCCCAGAAACTGTAGCCAGGCTGACTGGTGAAAATCTTCTTCTCCTGAAGCCAGTCAGTAAAGACCAGAGGAGGTACTTGTTTCTTCAAATGCAAAGACAGCAATGCAAGCCTTCAAGGAATTTGAAAAATCAAGGAAACATGACATCACCAAAGAAAGAAAACAAAGCACCAGTGGCTGACCCCAAAGAAATGGAGATCTACAAATTGCCTTATAAATAATTCAAAATATTCATCTTAAAGAAGCTCAGTGAGATACAAGAGAACACACTTTAATGTACCACTAAATAAAATACATGAATAACAAAAAAATTTCAACTAAGAGATAGAAACCATAAAAAGACCCAAATAGAAACTCCTGAGCTGAAGAATACAATGACTATACTAAAAAATTCAATAGATAGCTCCAACAGCATTCTCGAATAGCAAAAGAGAGAATAAGTGAATTCAAAGACAGATCATTTGAAATTATCCAGTCAGAAGAACGAAACATTAAAAAAAAAAATGAGTGAAGAAACCTAAGAGACTTATGTGACACAATAAAAACAATAAATACACACATTATAAGAGTAT
>NW_006435766.1:1804319-1831091 GCF_000325575.1 Pteropus alecto
GGAAAGAAAAGGCAGAAAGCATCTTTAAAGAACTAATGACAGAAAACTTCCCAAATCTGGGAAGGGAAGTGAATATCCAGATTCACGAAGCTCAAAGAATATCGAATAGATTGAACATAAAGTAGTCTTCACTGATACACATTATAATCAAATTGTCAAAACTGTATGACAAAGAGAGAATTTTTTAAGTAGCAAGAGAAAAGCGACTTGTCATATACAAGAGAACACTCACAAGGCTATCAGCAGATTTCTCAGCAGATACCTTGCAGGCCAGGAGAGAGTGGGATGATATATTCAAACTGCTCCAAGAAAAAACTGCCAACCATAAATATTTACCAAGCAAAGCTGTCCTTCAGAAATGAGGAATAAAGACTTTTCCTAGACAAACAAAAGAAGAGGGATTTTATAACCACTAGACCCGCCTTACAAGAAATGCTAAAAAGAGTTGAATAAAAGGATGCTAATAAACAACATAAAAACATATGAAAGTATAAAACTCATTGTTAACAGTAAGTATATAGTCAAAACCCCTAATACAGTCAGAATACTCTAGTACAGTAATGGTGTTATATAAGTCACTCTGAACTCTGGTATAAAAGTTAAAAGATAAAAGTATTAAAAGTAACTATAGGTACAATAATTTATTAATGGATCCACAATATAAAAAGATGTAGATTGTAACATCAATAACATAAAACATATCAAGGAATAAGTAAAAGCATAGAATTTTTGTATGTGGTCAAAGTTAAGTTGTTATCAGCTTAAAATAGGCTATTGTAACTATAACATGTCTTATGTAAGCCTCACAGTAATCATAGAAAATAAAGCTGTAGTAGATAGGCAAAAGAGAAAGAGAAAAAAATCAAAGCATAATACTACAAAAAATAATTCAGAAAGAAAATATGCAAGAGGGAAAGAAAAGAGCAAAACTACAAAATAGAAAACAATAAACAAAAGGGCAATAGTAGGTTCTTACCTGTCAATAATTACTTTAAATGTAAATGGATTAAATTTTCCAGTCAACACATAGAGTGGCTGAATGGATTTTTTTTTTTTTAAATCCAACAAAATGCTGCCTGCAGAAGACTCACTTTAGCTTTAAAGACAGACTGAAAGTGAGGAATAGAAAAGATATTTCATGCTAATGGCAACTAAAAGACAACAGTGGTAGCAATATTTATATCAGACAAAATAGACTTCAAGTCAAAAATTGTTACAAGAGACAGAGAAAATAATTATACAATGATAAAGGGGTCAAATCATCAAGATGGTATATATATGCGTAAATATATATGCGCCCAGTATTAGTACATCTATTAATATAAAGGAAATGTTAACAGAACTGAAGAGATAGTTATAATACAATAATAGAGAGGACTTCAATACCTCACTTTCAACAAAGGATAGATAATTGACAGAAAGTCAATAAGGAAACAGTGGACTTGAATAATGCTAGATCAAATTTAACCTAACAAATATATACAAAACATTCTATCCAACAGCATCACAATATAACTATTTCCAAATACACACAGAACATTCTCCTGGATAGATCATATGCTTGATCACAAAATTAGTCTTAACAAATTTAAGACTGAATTCATATCAAGTGCCTTTTCTAATCACAATGGTGTGAAAATCAAAATCAATAACAAGAGGAAGTAGGAAAATTCATGGATACGTGGAAATTAAATAACACGCTCTTGAACAAACAAGGTTAAAGACGAAATCAAATGAGAAGTTTAAAACATCTTGAAATAAACTAAAATAGAAACACAATAAACAAAATTTACGGGATGCAACTTTGATGATATTAATCATACTTTTCTCACTGCCTTTCAAAGACCATTGCCAGGTCACTATTTCAGTAACGAGAAGAGCATTTTTGGACTACTAATTACTTAAAATTTGTCCTTTTTTTCCCCTAGTAAAAACGAGAGGTATTAAGCCATCAACAGACCTTCACTCACTTGATCTCCCTTACAAAGTGGTTTACTGTTGTGGGAAAGCCCATGGCTATAGAACCAGCTGCTTTCAGCCAACTGATATAAATGGAGATCAGACTCTGACCTCAATAGTACCAATGTCTAGCCATACATGAGAAACTGTTTTAATATCATCACATTAACTTAAAGTTGCTGATTTGATTTTAGGGTCAGTAATTATCCCTGCTTTTCTGGAAGTTAGAATGAAGATTCAAGTGACTGAAGTATCAACACAATAGATTAATCCCTACTAATTCCTAATGTAGAATCTCTGAGACCCATATTTCAACTTCTCACAAGTAAAGCATGCTAGACCCTCTTACAGCTTGGTCACCAATCACATAAAGACCTGTTTCCTCTGAATCAACTCCTATAACACTTCGGCTCAAAAACAGTCTTTTCCATAATTCAATTCTGCGCTAGCAATAAAAGCACAATTGGCAGATGTGTTTAACCTAGAACTAGAGCAGCTGCTTTGACTTTGGTGGTAACACAGCTTGGGATCAGCTTACTGCTCTAATGCTAGGACACTAGAAGAGAATGGTTTCTAATTAGAGGAAGCAGCAGTGACAGAGCACAAGAAACAGGAGATGTGTGTTGTACCTATACCACCACACAGGTCATTTAAACGTCTATGCCTCAGTATTACAATAAGAAACTTGAAATGGGTGATCTTCAGTGTTCCAGCCCAAACTGTTAAAATTCCATAAAACCTAAGCTGAATAATGCTATCTATTAAGGAAAAGAACTAGTTGTAAAATCAATACGAAAAACTCTCTAATGTTTTCTTATTCAGTATCTAATCTTTTAAAAATAGCTAAGCCAGAAACCAATGCACCTTAGAGGTGGTTTCATCTTGACTCTACTTGGCTCAAATGTTTTCATCAATCTATGGTTTTCTCCAGCCTGTTTGAACTAATATTGATCCCAGATTCTGCCCCTCATTCATCCTTTCCCCTCTATATTTAGTCTAAAGTTTCACAATAAAGTGTAACCTCACCAAATCCAAGATTAGAGGGGTGCTTATATTTAAGAAAATATAAGATTACAAATGAAAAATGTTACAGGGCCCAACTGAGGGCCTTGAAAAGGAAATTTAAGCTTCATTAATTTTATGGTAAATTACTTCTGTCTCCAACATCTGGAAGAGACTAAGTATAGGCATACCTTGGAAATACTGTGCATTTGGTTCCAGACCACACATTCAAGCAAATATCAAAATATAAATTCAAGCAAATATCAAAATATAAATTCATGAGTCACATGAATTTTTTTGGTTTCCCAGTACACAGAACAGTTATGTTTACACATTATGGTAGTCTAATAAGTGTTTAATAGCATTGGGTCTATAAAAATAATGTACATAACTTAATTAAAAAATGCTTTATTGCTAAAAAAGCTAATCATTATCTGAGACTTCAGAGACATAATTGAGTTGTAATTTTTTTCTTGATAGAGAGTCTTAACTTCAATTTGTAAAAAATGCAATACCTGTGAAGTGTAATAAAGCAAAGTGCAATGAAACAAGGTATACCTATACAGTCTATTACCTGCACAAAAGCAATGTTACTGTGAAACAAACACATACACATATTTATACACACTTGCATGTATGCATGCACAGACAGATACTCATGTACCTGCACAAAATGTATGTGTGCAAAGCCTGGAAGACAAACATTACTTTTCCCATTGAGTTTAGAGAGAAATCGCCAACCAAGAATAATAAATCCAGCAAAGTTATCCTTTAGATATGAAGGAGAAATAAATGCTTTTCCAGACATTCAGAAACTGAGAGAATTTAACACAAGACCAACATTATAAGAAATACTGAAAGGTGCTCTTCTACCTAAAACAAAAAGACAAAAGAACATAAAACTGCAAATAAGATGACTAACAGAAGCAGGAAATTGCAACTTTTGTTGTTCAGAATAGGGTATCAAACAGTTAAGTATAATATAAAGGTTAAAGGAGGTAAAAGCATATCAAGAAAAAAAGACGACAATGGCTACTACTACAATTTGGAAATGAATGCATAGCACACAAAGGGGCAATTTGTGATAACAAAAACTTAATAGGAGAGGGAGAAAGGACTAAACTTGCACAGGTGAAAGGAATTAAGATGTAATCAGAAGAAAAAGGACCATTGTATAGATGATTTTTTTTGCCTAACTCTAATAGTAACCACAAAACAAAAATTCAGAACTGAGACATAATATAAAAAAAGAAGAAATGGAGGGAAAAAATCATAGAAAACCACCAAACTAAAATAAGACAGAAACACAAGAAAAAAGAAACAATAGAGACATGGAGAAACCAGAAAACAAAAGATAAAATGGCTATACTAAATCTTGATATATCAATAATCACCAAAAATGTAAATGGACCGAACTCATCAATTAAAAGGCACAGAGTAGCAGGATTAATTAAAAAACAAAACCCAACAATATGCTGCCTTTAGGAGACACATAGCAGCTTGTAGGATAAATACAGACTCAAAGTGAATGGGTGGAAGATGATACTCCAAGCAAATAGTCTCTAGAGAAAAACAGGTATAGCCATACTTATATGAGACAAAATAGATATCAGGATAAAAAAGTTAACGAGACAAAGATGGACATTTTATATTGATAAAGGAGACAATACATCAAGATGACATAATAATAAAGATGCACCCAACCTGAAAGCACCAAATACACACACACACACACACACACACACACACGTATACATATACATACATATACATATACATATATGGCAACTAATAACAGAACTAAAGGGAGAAACTGACAAAATATAATTATAGTAGGGGATCTAAATACCCCATTGACAGCAATGGATAGATCATCTAAACAGAAAATTAATAAAATATCGGCACATTTAATGAAACATTAGACCAAATGGGCACAATTGACATTTACAGAGCTTTTCATCCCAGAACACCAGAAAATACATTCTTTTCTAGTGCACATGAAAGATTCCCTTAGATATACCATATGTTGGAGCACAAAACTAGCCTCAACAAATTTAAGAAGACTGAAATCAAACCAAGCAAGCATATTCTCTGACCACAATGCTTTGAAAATGGAAAACAACTGCAAAAAAAAAAAGCTGAAAAAGAACTATAAATATGAGGAAATTAAACAACATTCTACTAAATGACAACTAGGTCAAAGAAAAAATAAAAAAAGAAATCAAGAGATAAATAGAGGCAAATAAAAATGATAATATGACACATCAAAGTTTGGGGGCTGTAACAAAAGTGGTAGTGAGGGAATTTTATAGCATTATAGGCCTACCTCAAGAAACAAGTAAATTTTCAAAAAAACAGCCAAATATTTCACCTTAAAGAACTGGAAAAAGAACAAACAAAGCCTAAAGTCAGTAGAAGGAAGGACACAATAAAAATTAGAACAGAAGTAAATGAAATAGATAACAAGAAGACAACAGAAAAAATAGTGCAACAAAGAGCTGATTCCTTGAAAAGATAAATGAAATTGACAAACCTCTTGCTAGAGTCACTAGGAAAAAAGGGAAGACTCAAACAAAATAAAAATGAACGAGAAATTACAACAGACACAACAGAAATACAAAAGACTATACAAAAACTATGAAAGACTATATACCACCAAATTCAGTAACCTAAAAGAAATGGACAAGTTCTTAAAAATATACAACCTTATTACACTGAATCATGAAGAATCAGAAAATCTAAATAAACTAAGCAACAGTAAGGAAATTGAAACAATCATGAAAAACCTCCAAAAAACTAAGAGTTCAGGACAAGACGACTCCACTATGAATTTGACCAAACATTCAAAGTTTTAATGCTATCCTTCTGAAATTCTTCCAAAAATTCGAACTCATTTTATGAGGTCAACAAAATCCTTATGTCAAAACTTGGAAAGGACAACATAAAATGAGAAAAATACAGACAAATAGCTCTGATGACTATAGATGAAAAAACTCTAAATAAAATACTAGCAAATTGAATACAATGCTATATTAGAAAGTAGTACATCATAATCAAGTGGGGGTTCATTCCAAGAATACATAGATGATTCAACATATGCAACTCAATCAGTGTGATACTCCACATTAACAAAATAAAAGATAAAAATTATATGATCATATCAATAGATGCAGAAAGAGCATTTGACAAGATACAGCATCGATATATTATAAAATATGCAATAAAATGAATATAGAAGAAAAGTATCTTAACATAATAAAGGCCATGTATGACAAACCCTCAGTTAATATTATAATCAGTGGTGAAAAACTGAAAGCTTTTCCTCTAAGATCAGAAACAAGACAAGAATGCCCACTCTCACCACTGTTATTCAACATATTACTGGAAGTCCTAGCCAAAGCAATTATGCAAGAGAAAGAAATAAAAGGCATCCAAATTGGGAATGAAGACATAAAATTGTCACTTTTTTCAGATGACATAGTTCTATGTAGAGAAAATCCAAAAGACTCCACCAAAAGACTATTAGAAACAATAAACAAATACAGTAAAGTTGCAGGATACACAATCAATATACAAAAGTTCACTGTGTTCCTATATAACAACAAACTATCAGAAAAAGAAATGAAGAAAAATTCATTTCAATTGCAACAAAAAGGATACAATACCTAGGAATAAACTTAACAAAAAATGTGAAAGACCTATACACTGGAAACTCCTAGACATTGTTAAAAGATATTGAAGACACAAAGAAATGGAAAGATATTCCATGTTCATGGATTAGAAGATTCAACATAGTTAAAATGGTCATATTACCTAAAGCAACCTACGGATTTAATGCAATGGCATCAAAATCCCAATAGCATTTTTCACAGAAATAGAACAAAAAATATCCTCAAATTTTATAGAACCATGAGCAACCCCTAAACAGCCAAAGCAATCCAGAGAAAAAAGAACAAAGCTTGAGGTATCACACTCTCTGACTTCAAATTATACTACAAAACAGTGTGGTATTGGCAGAGATAGAAACACAGACCAATGGAACAGAATTGAGAGCCCAGAAATAAACCTACATGTATATGGGTAACTAATTTTCAACAAAGGAGTCAAAAACATACACTGGAGAAAAGATAGCCTCTTTAATAAATAATGTTGAGAAAATTGAATAGCCAAATGCAAAAGAATGAAACTAAACTGCTATTTGACGTCATTCACAAAAAAAAACTCAAAAATGATTAAAGATCTAAATATAAAAACTGAAACAATAAAATCCATAGAAGAAAATACATATGTACTATGTATGCAGGGATTAACAGGTTTTTAACCTGAGCAAAAGTGTATTGTCATATATTGAGATAGAGTAGCCTGGGGAAGAAGAAATTTGCAGGGAAACAAGATTCAATAATTCTGTTTTGAACATAGTTACATCTAATATCTATTAGGCATCCAAATAGAGATGTTATATAGAAAGCTATAAATGTATGCCTGAAGCCCAGGGAAGAACAGTGATATATCAGTTCATTTGCGAATCATCTGTGTTTCAGATATCATACTATTAATTCTCAAAAAACTTTTCTTGTTCTCTGATTCAGTTTTTCTAGATTACAAACTACCAGTCTCCTATCTAGAGCTTGGGAATATAGTAGGAAAGGAGCCAATCTCCAAACTGCACAAAAACCTATGTGTAGAGAGGAAATCGAAGACTTACCTGATCCTTCTACAAACTCTCAAACAAGTCCTACTTTCAGCCCCTATCTTCTGAAGTACCTGAATCAAATTATTTCTCATTAGTATTCCTCTCTGAAGCTGTCTACTATTAGCTATCACTCTTCCATTCTTTTAGTCTTATAAAAATTTGTCGAAATCTCATCTGCTGGAACTCTGCTTTAGCCAAGATGAAAAAACTAGAACTGTATTTATCCTCCTGACTAAAACAATAAGAAAACCAGACAAAATATGTAAAACAATATTTTTCATACAATGGATAACAGGCTGTGTGGGACTGACCCCTGAGAGAAGGGTGAGCCCTATAGTTGAACTGGCTTATTGCCTGTAGGCAGTTTCTAGGCTGCAGTATAGGTAAAGGAAACCCAGACAGAGTCTGGCTCTTTGGCTGAGTTAAGGAGATAGAAACCAGAGGTAAGGGAGACCAAAGTCACTAGAATTTTCAGGACAGAGTACTTGAGAAGACACAGCTCTATAGAGAAAGGTATAAAGACTTGGAAGTATCTTTGGCTGAGTTTGGGGCTGTTCAATCATGAGAAGAATATAACTGGGGCCAAGAAAATAACCTCTGAAAAGTAGTATACAGAGCAATTCCTAGACTGTACAAAGAGAATAATTTAAGGTTTCATGAGCCACAATGCAGAGACTGCATTATATAAGGCAAGAGATAGAATTCTTAGAAGATTATTGCCTTAATTATGGGATTAAAATAGGCCAAGTACAAAGGCTGTTTTTCACCTACATTAGTAATCTTAAAATAAAATTACAAAAGAATATAAATGATTTCAAGCACAACAAAATCTAGTAACCGACAATGTGAAATTCACAATATCTGATAAAAAAAAATTACTAAGTATGCAAAGAAACAAGAAAATAAGATCCGTAATTAGGAGAAAAAATAGAAGTGTCAAACAATAGAAACAAATCTAGTTATAACAGACATGATGGATCTAGCTGACAAATTCATTAAAAAGAACCTTATAGATATATAACATACGTTCAAAGAGATAGAGGAAAACATGGCCATGGTAAGGAGAGATGAGAAATGTATAAAAAATGCCCCAAATAGAAATTCTTGAAATGAAAATACAGTGTCTTAAATGAAAAAATATATTGTGTAGGATTAAAGGCATACGAGACACTGCAGAGAAAAGATCAGTGAATTTGAATGCACAACAACAGAAACTATTCAAATGAAGCACAAAGAAAAATAAACAGAATATAGAACATCAATTATCTTTGAGATAACATGAAATAGTCTAACATGTGTAATTAGAGTCTAGAAAAAGCAAGCCATGAAAGAGAGAAAGAAAGGAAGGAAGGAAGGAAGGAAGGAAGGAAGAAAAGAAAGAAAGAAAGAAAGAAAAAGAGAAAGGAATAGGAAGAAAGAAAGAAATGTGTACACACGTACACATTCATGCACACATGTGCACAATATTTAGCATTGTGATAACTGTCTCATTTTACGGCTGAGGAGCAGAATATGCATAAAGAAAACCATTACAAAGCACATCATAATCAAATTGCTGAACACCGGTGAGAGAGAGGACATCTTAAAAGAAGCCAGAGATAACGAATACTTATACAGAGAGAAACAAAAATAAGAATTAAAACATACTTTTTATCAAAAGATATGAAAGTCAGAAAAATAGGGAGAGGCATCTTTAAAGCACTGAAAAAAATGCTTATCCAGAAATTCCTTATCCAGGAAAAAAAAAAAAACTTTCAGAATTGAGGGAATGATAAAAATGTTTTCAGAAAAATGAAAGCTGAAAGAATTTGTCACCAACACAAATGGCACATTTTTATGTAAGGAGCAAAAAAGAAAATAAAAGAGAAATTAGGGAATATCTTGAACTGAATGAAAATTAAAATGCAACATATGTCAATTTGTAGGATGCTGCTGTAGCAGTTTTTAGAGATAAAAATATGACATTAATGCTTTCACTAGAAAAGAAGAAAGGTTTCAAACCAATGATCTAAGTTTCCACCTTAAGAAAAGGGGAGGGTGGGGCAAATTAAATTCACAGAAAGTGGAAAAGATAATAAAAATAAGAGCAAAAATTAATGAAATAGAAAACAAAAAGAGAAAGATCAATAAATCCAAATGCCAATTGTTTTAAAAGAGCAACAAATAGATAAAGACAAAAGGAAAGGGGGGGAAAAGACAAAAATGACCAATATTAAGTTTGAAAGAGAGGTTGTAACTACAGATTCTACAAACTTTAAAGAATAAGGAAATATTTTGAACAATTTTGTGCCATAAATTTGACAATTTAGGTGAAATAGAGAAACTCTTTAAAAGGTACAAACTACCAAAGCTTACTCCAGAAAGAATAATCTGAAAAGATCTGTATCTATTTTTGTCCCTTATAGTCTATTTTTCCATCTTTATTGAGATATAATTCGCATAGAACACTGTGTAAGTTTTGGGTATACAAGTTGATGATTTGACATTTGTGTATATTTCAAAATAATATACCATAATAAAGTTAGTCAACACATTCATCACTGCACATAGTTATCCGTATATATGTGTGTGTGGTGAAAACAATTAAGATTTACTCTTTAAGCAACTTTCAAGTATACAATACAGTATTGTTAACTATAGTCACCAGAGATTTTCAGAAACATGGCAGAGTGAGAGACATCCCCAGATCTCTCTCCTTGAAACAACAGTAAGCTGAATATCTAA
This sequence comes from Pteropus alecto, assembly GCF_000325575.1. NCBI lineage: Eukaryota > Metazoa > Chordata > Mammalia > Chiroptera > Pteropodidae > Pteropus > Pteropus alecto. The sequence goes on from NW_006435766.1 coordinate 1,814,698, forward strand.
CACTCAACAAAAAATACCAAAACTACACACCAGGACATCTGAGCGTAGGATCTGCACATAAGAGCTAACATAGGTCAGAATCCCAGGTGTCAGACAGTAGACTGGGAGAAATAAAGAAGTTGCCTCTCAGAGCTGCCAGAGCTACCTCTAGGAGGAAGTTAGGGGAAGAAGGTACAGCGAGATCCTGTGGTGAGTTCCCTGAACAGCCCTGCCTGGGAGAGTTGTGAGTTCCACAGCAGGGCCCAGTCATCAGGGCAGAAGGCTGAAAAGCAGGATGGCAGAAAAACAATGGTTGATTTTTACCGGACATGGTTGCAAAACCGAGGCTGAGCAGCAGCCTCCATACCCCAACCCAGAGAGCCTCTCCCCGCATAACTTCAGAGCCCGAACACTGCAAAGCCCCAGGGGAATCTGAGCAAAGCTATCAAAACTGTTGCTAACACTGACAGGAACTGAAACTGAGGGTAGTGAGTGTGATTAAATATCTATAAGAAAATAAAAAGGCATGTTTAAGGCTTTATATAAAGCAGGGATCCAAGAAGCTTAGACGCCACCTCCTGGAACCCAAAAGAAAAGCACCTTCTTTGCAACAGGCTAAAGAGAGACCTTCATATAATAAAACTTCTTTCTGGAAAAATAGCAGAATACACTTCCATTAATGTCTAGGTGGAGAAATAGTCCATTAAACACCATGAACAACCAAGATGACAAGGCATCTCAGAAAGAAAGAGAAAAATCTCCAGAAAATAAGCTTACAGACATAGAAATATGTGACTTAAATGACAGAGATATCAAGATGATACTTCTGAAAAAATTCAGTGAATTCCAAAATGAGTCATATCAACAATTTCAGGAATTAAAAAAACACCTAGATGAGCACAGCAAGGTGACTGAAACCCTCAAAAAGAACAGAATAAATCTTCTGAATATAAAAAAAAACACATTGTAAGAGTTGAAAATTAAAATAGCAAGCTTGGGAAATAGAGTCGACCAAATGGAGGACAGGATCAGTGATACTGAGACAGAAATCTAGAAATAAATCAGAAGGAAAGAAAAACTAAAGAATAAATAATAATGAAAGAGAACTACAAGAACTAGCTGATACCCTCAGGGGAGGAAACATAAGAATAATGGGCATTATCGAAGGTGAGGAAAAGGAGCAGGGACTGGAAAGCATTTTCAGATAAATAGCTGATGAGAATTTCTGAAATCTAAGGAATGAACTGGAGCTTGGAATTCAAGAAGTCAACAGAATATCTAATTATCTCAACCCAAAAAGGCCTTCACCAAAACACATTGTATTAAAATTATCAAAAATCATCAACAAAGACAGAATTCTTAGGGCAGCCAGGGAGAAGAAAATGATAAATTATAAAGGAAAACCCATTAGATTATCCTCGGACTTCTCAGAGCAGACCTTACAAGCCAGAAAGGAATAGAATCAAATATTTAAACTATTAAGTAAGAGAAACTACCAGCCTAGAATAATGTATCCAGCTAAGCTCTCCTTTAGATATAAAGGAGAAATTAAGAACTTTCCAGACATACAAAAATTGAGGGAATTCTCCACTATGAGGTCGGCCCTACAGGAAATACTGAAAGGGGTCAGTTCACCTAAAACAAAATGACAAAAAAAAAAACAAACAAACAAACAGAATTAGGAGTAAAATGACTATCAAACAAATAGAAGCCAAGGAGTGCAACCCTTACTAAGAACAGAACATTATAAGCTTAAATAATAAGAAGAGAATTGCTAAAGCAAGATAGTAATGAACGTTCAGCATACATAGGGACAAACTGAGATAACAATGACAGAAAAGGGGAGAATTCAAGTATCCAAATTCGCAAAGGGGAATGGAGATAAGTCACGTGCAGAAGAAAAATGGATGACTATACATATATAACTATCCTCTATATATTTGTAATGGTAACCACACACAGAAGATTCAAAACTGAAGTATATAACACAAAACAAGAAGAACCAGAGGGAAAACCCACAAAAGCAAAAATCCTAAATAAGATTCTAGTGAACCGAATACAGCAACATATTAAAAAACTATAATCCATGATCAAGTGGTATTCATCCCAGGAGCACAGAATGGCTCAATATTTGCAAATTGATTAATGTGATATACCACATAAACAAATTAAAAAATAAGAATCATATGATCATATCAATAGATGCAGAAAATGTCTTCTACAAGATACAGCACCCTATTATGATCAAAACAAAATCAATATAGAAGGAAAGTACCCTAACATAATAAAAGCCATCTATGACAAATCCTCAGCCAACATTATACTTAATGGTGAAAAACTAAAAACCTTCTCTCTAAGATCAGGCTGTCCACTATCGCCACTGTTATTTAATATAACACTGGAGGTCCTAGCGAGTGCAGCCAGGCAAGAGAAAAATATAAAAAGCATCCAAATAGGAAACAAAGAAGTCAAACTGTCACTATTTGCAGATGACATGATTCTCTACGTAGAAAACCATAAAGACTCCACAAGATCACTACTAGAAATAATTAGCAAATACAGTAAAGTCTCTGGAAACAAAATCAATGTTCAAAAACCCATAGCATTTCTATACTCTAATAATGAAGTGTCAGAAAAAGTGGAAAAAATAATTCATTTTGCATTTGCAACAAAAAGAATAAAATACCTACTAATAAATCTAATGAAACATGTGTAGGACCTATGTAATGAAAATTACAAGACCCTATTAAAAGAAATTGAAGAAGATACAAAGAAATGGAAAGATATTCCATGTTCTTAGATTGGAAGAATCAACATAGTTAAAATGCTTTATTACCTAAAGCATTATACAGATTTAATGCAATCCCCATCAAAATCCCATTGGCCTTCTTTAAAGAAATAGAACAAAAAAACATAAGATTTGTATGGAAGCATGAAAGACCCCAAAATGCCAAAGCCATCTTGAGGGAAAAAAAATGAGGCTGGAGTAATCACTCTGCTCTACTTCAAATTATACTACAAAGCAACAGTAATGAAAATGGCATGGTTTTGGCAGCAAAATAGACACACGGATCAGTGGAATAGAATCGAGAGTCATTTATATGGGCAAATAATTTTTGACAAAATAGCCAAAAACATACAGTGGAGAAAGGAAAGCTTCTTCAATAAATGGTGCTAAGAAAACTGGAAAACCACCTGCAAAAGATTGAAACTAGACAGTTGTCTATCACCATTCATCATAATTAACTCAAATTGGATTAAGGACCTGAATACAAGACCTAAAACAATAAAATGCATAGAAGAAAACATAGGAACTAAACTCAAGGACCTTGGACTTAAAGAGGATTTTATGAATTTGATCTCAAAAGCAAAGGAAGTAAAAGCAAAAATAAATGAATGGGTCTACATCAAAGTAAAAAGCTTCTGCTCAGCAAAAGAAATCATCAGCAAAGTGAAGAGACAATCACCAGAATGGGAAAATATATTTGCGAGCAACACTTCTGATAAGGGCTTAATATCTAAAATATACATGGAATTCACATGACTCAATAACAACAACAACAAAATGATCCATTTAAAAATGGGCAGAGGACCTGAATAGACATTTCTCCCTAGAGGACATATAAACGGCCAACAAATATTTGAAAAGATGCTCAACATCGCTAGCTATTAGGGAAATGTAAATCAAAACCTCAATGAGATACCATCTTACACCTGTTAGAATAGCTATAATCAACAGGACAAGTAATAACAAATGAATACCTAAGTGTCCATCAACAGATGAATAGATAAAGAAGATGTGATATGTATGTATCAGCAGTGAGAAAGGAGATCTGCCATTTGTGACAATATGAATGAAACTTGAAGGCAATACGCTAAGTCAAATAAGTCAGACAGAGAAAGACAAATATTGTCTAATATCACTTACTTATGGAATCAGAAAGTCACTCATAGAAACAGAGTAGAGTGGTGGTTACCACAGAACCATTCAAGAATATACAATGGAATATTTCTCAGCCATAAGAAGAGATGAAATACTGCCATTTGTGACAACATGGATGGACCTTGAGATAACCATGCTAAGTGAAATAAGCCAGACAGAGAAAGTTGAAAATCACATGATATCACTTATATGTGGGATATAAACCTAAAAGCAACAAATGAACAGGACAAACAGAAAGAGACTTATGGGCATGAACTATAGACTAGTGGTTACCAGAGGGATGAAGGTGGTGGGGGGGAGGTAAATGGGGTAAAGGGGGTCAAATATAGGGGTGTATGGGGAGGGTGAAGTGGGTAAAGGGGATCGAATATGTGTTAGCTGAAGGAAACTGGACTTTGGGTGGTAAACATACAATAGAATATTCAGATGTCAAATGATAATGTACACCTGAAAATTATATAATTGTATTAATCAATGTTACCCCAATACACTTAATAATAAAAAAAAACTATAGTCACCAAGCTGCACATCAAATCCCCAGAATTTATTCATCTTTTAACTGGAATTTTTGTACTCTTTAACTATTACTTCCCATCCCCCCCATCCAACCATCCCCAACTCCTGGAGACCTCCGTTCTACTATGTTTCTATTCTGATTGTCTTTAATTTCACATTAATGTGCCTGGGTGTGACTTTTTCCTTATCTCTTGTTTAGCACTCTTTGAAACCTTTCAAACTAAAATTATCTTTATTTATGATACAGGACTGACTATTGTGAGAATTTGACTCTATGTCAAATATTAATATGTATAGTACTTAGTAAATGTCAAGTGCTATTATTTGTGTAAATCCTATGAGAGTTCAAATAAACGAATATTTGCTATTTCTTTCAACATCGTTAGCTCCATTAGGGTAACAACATTTTCTTCTTTACTATTGTGTACCCAGTTTCTAGAACATTGGTACATAATATTTGTGGGATGAATGGATGGATGAAAGAATGACTGAATCAATGTGTGGAAAAAATATAAAGATTATATACATATATAGATAGATTACAGATTATTATACATATGTGAATTCGACTTCTAATTGTGAAGTAAAAAACTCCAGTAAAATTATTTAAAAATTATTCAATATTTAAAATAATAAATTCTATTCTACTAAGCCACATATTTCAATAAACATAATTTAGAATTGACATGCATAATAAAATCTAACATGTGTGGTTGAAGACAGTAGACAAAAATTACCCAAACTGAAACACAAAGAGAAATTAAAGTAAAATAAAACAGTACAGAAAATCCAATCACTGTGAGATATCAGTCTAACATCTGAGTAATTGGAACCCCAGAAAGAGAAGAGCAGAAAAAATATTTGAGTAAATAATGGTTGAGAAGTTTCCAAAATTAATGGCAGATACCAAACCATAGATCCAAAAAATTTACACCAAGATAAATTAAAACACACTATACACACAAACACACATACTAAACACAAACTGGAATATCATATTTAAACTGCTAAAAACAAAATACAAGTAGAAAATTGTAAAGCATCCAGAGAGGGGAAAATTATATACAGAGGACAGAAGATAAGAATTACAGCACACTTCTTTTTAGAAACCAAGCAAACTAAAAGACAATACAGTCGAATCTTTAAAATATTGTTTTAAAAAACCAGTCAACTTAGATATCTATACCGAGTAACAATATCTTTCAACAATGAAGGAGAAATAAAGACTTTCTCAAACAAAAAGAGAGAATCCATTAGCACCAGACCTATTCCACAACAAATGTTAAAATTTCTTCACGAGGATGAATTACAATATTTGGTTGAAAGGTTGAAATCTGGATCTACACAAAGAAATGAATAATGAATATAAACAAGTAAAATAATTTTTTTCCTTATTTTAATTGATCTAAAGCAGCAGTCCCCAAGCTTTTTGTTACCAGGGACTGGTGCTCCTATGAGACTCTAATGCCTGATGATCTGAGGTGGGCTTGGGCAGTGATGCTAGTGCTGGGAAGTGTCTACAAATACAGATGAAGCTTTGCTCAATAGCCTGCTGCTCACTTGCTGCTGTATGGCACAATTCCTAACAGGCCATGGACCAATACCATTCTGCGGTCTGGGTGTTGAGGACCCCAGCTCTAAAGCATTACTGTCAAAAGCAAAAAGAGTGCAAGATTTCATATGTTTAGAGCATATGTAAAAAGTGAAATGTATGAGTGCAAAAAAAAAGGAAAAAAGTGAAATGTATGACAACAGTAGCACAATGAATGGAAGAGAAGAACGAGAATTTACTGTTAAAAGGTCCTTACACTACATGTGAAGTTCTATCTTGCTGGAGGCTTATTCTGTGTGGACAACAAAACAAGTAGGCATAGAAGAAAATAAGTTTTACAGAAATGTGAACTTAAATCACACAACTGCATTTAATTTTATGTATTTTATGTATTCTGACATTTCTGGGTAATTCTCAGCAGTAATTCCATCATTTTCTTACTCTTTATTTTAATTCTGGGATTTCCATTAGAAATTGTTTATACATTTACCTTCCATATTTCCTAATTTTCTATTTCATAATCCTTTCCTTGATCTGATGACTTCCAGTGCATGAAATATCTCTCCAACTATATTGTTCTGATAGTCAACCCATCCATTGAGTTATTTCATTAATATTTGTCATACCTAATATCCAACTTACAAATGCTTGTTTATGTGCCGTATTTCCAACATTCTACATTCTTTCTCTGAAGTTCTTTATTATGTGAATTTTAATTATTATGTTTGATCCATTAGTTTGACTTTCTCTGATATAGTAGTTCTATGATTGTTTTACTTTAATACTTACCTTGCTCCTCAGAAGTTTCACAAGTTTCCCCTTGTGCTTTTATTTATTTCTTAGGACCATCATCTGCCTTGGCTAGTAATACCTACTAGAGGGAAAGGGAGAAAAGCCTAGATGCTGTTTTGTGCTGCTCCAGAGAAAATTAGGACTTGGGAAAAGGTACATTTCATGTTAAAGTGCTTCTAGGGTAGTGATCTGACTCAAGTATTCACTATTTCCCCACTTTAGGCATCATCTATTCTCCAGCATATCTCATCATCATTCCACTCCAGTCACTATAACTAGTAGGATAACAGAGGGGAAAGGAGGTCAGGTGCAGGTGAGCTGATCCATAGACACTGCATTCTGCTCCCATCTCACAGACCACACTTCTGAATGTCTTTGCTGGTTCCTTTTTTTTCTACACATCCCTAAAAAGTTGATAGTTTCCAATGCTCCTTGCACATTCCTGTTCTCTAACACGAGGCAGGGGCTCCCTGATTCACATTTTCATTGCCTACACACAGTGTCCGCACAAAGTAACATTTAATGTTCGTTAACTGATCTTCTTATTGGGAAATTTAACACATTTTCAACCACATTCTCCTTGGAGGAGGTAAGGCTAGTCTCAGCTTCAAAGTCTTATGTTTATCGGTTCAGTTATTTGCCTTAAAAAGGAGTTAAACTGTTAAACAAAGTTTAAAAACAAAAATTCGAAAGTTTCTTTCAATTCTATATTTCTGTGGGTCCACATCTGTATTATGGAGTTGCTTGAACCATATACTTTTACCACATTTTAACACTTAGGGGATTCACTAACTGTTGGGTCTCCAAGAAAGTCAGTGCACCTACTCTTTTACACAAACATTTTGGTAGTCACATTTAGATGCACTAGGATTTTCAGAGAGTTTACTTTTTTGTAACACTTTCTTAGTTTACATTGCCTTCTTGAGCCAGTCTGGGGTGATTCTGTTGATTCTTTACATTAATATCCATTTTTTACTATTACCTTTTTAAAGCATGGCATAGAAGACTTTGCCCCTGATTTCTTTTTCACAGCCTTGTAACCATAAATAAAAAAAATAAAGAAAACTGATCAGTAAAATCTGAAATTATTCTTCTAAAAGAAAATATATAAGACAAGTCTTTGTTCTTTAGGTAAAGATTTCTTAGGTATGAAATCAAAGGCTTGATCCATAAAATAACAAATTGATAGACTAGGTTTTATCGAAGTTAAAAACATCTCTTCTTCAAAAGTTATCATTAGGATAATAAAGAGACAAGCTGAGAAAGAGAGAAAATATTTGGAAAACACCTCTATAATAAGAAATTTTATCCAAAATGTGTAAATAATTCTCAAAAGTCAAAAATAAGAAAAAAACAATTAAAAATAGGCAAAGACACTTTACCAAATAAGATAGAGAAAATAAGCACATGAAAATATACTGAACTCAAATCTTTGTCAAGATGCACATTTATAGAATGACTAATTGTGACATATGTGTGTGTGTGTATACATATATATGTATACATACATACATATATTTGGTCTCTGCCTCTGATTCTTGACACATAGCTCCTTAACTTCTTGTAATTTTGTGAGTGATAGGAGTGCTAGAGCATCTTTTGTTTTAACATATGGTCTTTGCTCCTGAGACAAATCTCCTACATCCCTTGGAATTTCCTGAGTAATAGAAGCATCATTTGGTCTAATGAGGCAACTCTTGGTGGCTTCCTAGAGGGCTTCAGGATGGGGGCTGGTCACCAGAAAGACCAAGTCATGATTACAAAAGAGAAGTCCAAGTAAAATGAAAGTATGTCTGCCAAATAAAGGGAAGTTTCATTGAAGAAGAGACAATGAGTCAAGCTCCGAAGAGTAATAGAAATTAACTAGGCAAAGTAAGGAAAAAGCATTATAGTCAGAGGGAATGACATGCATATGTAAATGGCCTGACGTAGCATATATCAGGAACTGAGAGCATAAAAAATCTATCCTATCTTAATTCTCACAAGTCAAGATAAAAAAAATTATAGTCCAATATCCCTGGTGAAGATGTTGCAAAAATTCTCAACAATATATTGCTCAAATCAAATTCAGCAATATATTAAAAAGATCATATACTATGATCAAATGGGATTTATTCCTGGGATACAAGGTTGATTTAATATCCTCAAATCAATTAACATAATATACCACATAAACAAAACGAAGGATAAAAATCATATGCTCATATCAATAGATGCAGCAAAACATCTGACAAAATCCAACATCCACTTAATGATTTAAAAAAAACTCAGCAAAGTGGGAACAGAGGAAACATATCTCAACATAATAAAGGCCATGTATGACAAAATCACAGCTAACATAATAACAGTGAAAAGCTAAAAGCTTTTTCTTTAAGATCAGGAACAAGACAAGGATGTCTACTTTCATCACTTTTATTCAACATAGTATTGAAAGTCCTAGCCACAGCAATAAGAGAAGAAAAACAAAAGGCATTCAAATTAGAAATGAAAGAGTAAAACTGTCATTATTTGCAGATGACATGATACACATATAGAGGGAGAACTCTAAAGACCCAACCAAAAAACCTATTAAGACTAATAAATGAATTCAGTAAAGTAGGATACATAATTAATATTCAGAAATTGGTTGCATTTTTATATAGCAGTAACAAATTATCAGAAGAGGAATTAAGAAAAAAATCCAATTTACAATTGCATCAAAAAGAATAAAATACCTGGGAATAAATCTAACCAAGGAGTTAAAACACCTATACTTAGAAAACTGTAAGACCATGAAGAAAGAAATTGAAGAAGATGCAAATAAATAATAGCATATACCATAATAATGGGTAGGAAGAATTAACATCATTAAAAATGCCTATACTACCCAAAGCGATCTACAGATTCAATGCAATCCCTATCAATATGGCAATGGCATTTTTCACAGAACTAGAACAAATAATCTTAAAATTGTGTATGGAACTACCAAAGACCCTGAACAGCCAAAGCAATCCTTGGAAAGAATAAAATTAGAGGTATCACACCAACAAATATCAAACTAAACTGTAAGGCTGTGGCAATCAAAACAGCATGGTACTGGCATGAAAATAGACACATAGATCAATGGAACAGAATAGAGAGCCCGGAAATAAACTCACGCCTATAAGGTCAATTAATCTATGACAAAGAAGGCAAGAATATACAATGGGGTAAAGACAGTCTCTTCAATAAATGGTGTTAAGAAACTTAGACAGATACATGCAAAAAATGAATCTAGACTACTTTCTTATACCATATACAAAAATAAACTCAAAACAGATTAAAGACTTAAATATAAGACCTGGAACCATAAAATCCTAGTAGAAAATATAGGCAGTAACCTCTTTGACATTATTCTTAGCAATATTCATTTGGATATGTCTCCTCAGGCAAGGAAAACAAAAGAAAAATAAATGAGATTATACCAAACCAAAAAGTTTTTGCATGCTAAAAAAAATCATTAACAAATGAAAATACAACCTACTGAATGGAAGAAGATATTTGCCAATGATACATCTGATAAGGGGTTAATATCCAAAACACATAAGGAACTCACACAAGTCAACATCAAAAAACAAACAATATTATTAAAAAATGGGCAGAGAACCTGAATAGACATTTCTCCAAAGAGAACATAGATAGCCAATAGACATATGAAAAGATGCTCAAAATCACTAATTGTCAGGGAAATGCAAATTAAAACCACTATGAGATATCACCTCACACATTTTATTGATGGTTACCATCAGTAAAATAAATCAACAAACAATAAATGTTGGTGAGGATATGGAGAAAAGAGAACCCCATACACTGTTAATGGTATTGTAAATTGGTGCAGCCACTATTAAAAAGTTTGGAGGTTCCACAAAAAAATAAAAATAGAACTACCATATGACCTACCAATTCCAATTCTCTGTATTTATCTAAGGATACCTAAAATACTAATTTGAAAATAAATCTTCACCTCTATTTTCACTGCAGCACTATTTACAATAGTCAAGATAAAGAAGCAACCTAAGTGCCCATCAATAGACAATTGGATAAAGAAGTGGTATTTATATGGAATGAAGCATTACTGAGCCATAAAAAAAAAAAATGAATTCCTGCCATTTGTGACAACATGGATGGATCTAGACGGTACTATGCTTAGTGAAATAAGTCAAAGACAAATACCATATGATTTCAATTATATGGGAAATTAAAAAAAAAATAAATGAACAACAAAACAGAAACAAACTCATAGATACAGAAAACAAATTGATGGTTGCCACATGTCAGGGGGGTTGGGGTGATGGGTGAAAAAGGTGAAAGGGATTAAGAAGTACAAATTGCCAGTTCATGGAGATAGAAAGTACAGCATAAGGAATATAGTTAGTAATATTGTAATAAGTGCATGGTGCCAGGCGGGTACTAGACTTATCGGGTGATCACTTCAAAAAGTGTATAAATGTCTAATCATTATGTTGTATACTTTACACCAATAATATTGAATGTCAACTGTAATGAAAAAATAAATTAAAAAAAAGAGGAAGGCACAGCATCCTGAATCAGGGAGGGAGAGCACTATAGCCTGTAGTGAGCTTAAATGTAAAGTGAGCACACAAAGGCAAATAGGAGTGTGGCAGGTATTAAAAATATCTCTTCAATGAAGAAGAAGAGGGTGGTAGATAAGACTATTTCCCTGCCTGTCATAGGTAGTAAGCACTCCAGGATATTTAATGGCTTACTATGATTTGTCTTAAACAAAGCCAGTCACTAGTGAAAGTGGAAGGACAGATTTCAATCAAATATACAGTATTGCAATAGGGAAAAGAGTCCAGCATGAACTTTCGATCTGTAGAGAGGCGATTGGGCCTTTTAAAGCGATAATGAATGAATAGTAAGGGAGAGAATGGGGCTCAGTAGTAAGGGAAGTAATAAATTATAAAAAACAGGAAGGTGGGGTTAGGCCATGTGAAACCCATTTGGGTTTGTTAACTGGTGCTTATTGAAGCTCCATCCACTCACAGAAACTAGGAGACAGAGAGACCCAGTCTGTGTTGGCTGGAACAAGCTGTACATTTTTTTGGCAGCTTTGTTTTCTGAGGCAAGCACTTTAAGGGGGGGCTACAGTCTACATAAGGATGTGGCCTAGAGTTGTTAGAAACTATTTTTGCATTTCATTCAAGTCTTTATAGGTCAAGGTTGAGGCCTAGTTGAGAAAAGGGCATAGAGAAGCCTGGCTAGAGTTTGGTCAAGTACAAAATCTTTGTCAGACAAAAGCACAATAAGGTTCAGCAATATACAACCAGCTAGTCTTATGGATATGACTTTCATAATGTTGTTAAGTTCAAAATGTAATAAGTACATGTATCGAGATTAGACTTTACTAGGTTATTTCTAAATGTCTCTACTACCTCTTCTACTATATTACAAATGTGATATAAACTGACTATATAATGATAGCTGTTATTGGGCACTCACTGTGTGATATGTACTGTATTAAAGCCTTAGATTATTTATTAGTTAATTTCTTCTTCATGAATACCCTATAGAGTCAGTATTATATTCCTTCTTCTACAGCTATTGAAAAGTAGGCTGAGAGAGGAGTTAAGGGCATGAAGAAAAAATGTGGCACAGAACCCTTTTCAAATATGAAATTTATTAATAATGACAGTCTCTCCCTTTTCCCCATGCTTGGCCAATCCTTGCTCTAGTCTTAAATGCTTAAAGCGGGTAGGGAATATATATAAACAGTCTTCTAGTCTTATTTTTCCCTCTCATTCTCTCCTCTCCATCCCTAATTTTCTTTGCTGACATCCTGATTTAGCATTCCAGAGCACCCTACTCCAAGTTACAGCACTGATACTGCCTCCCCTGTGTTAACTTAGTCTTGGGTTCCCTCTTTTTGGTCTGATCAGTTGCCCATTCCACCATAAGCTAACACTTATTTAGTGCTTACTTTGGGCCAGGCATGAAGTTCTACATACTTTACATGAATTAATTCTCACAACCACCTATGAGGGAGGTACTAATATCATTCCCAGTTTACAGGAAAGTGAGGCCCAGAAGTGTTTAGGAACTTGCCCAACATTTGCACTAATCAAGTATCAAAAATGGAATTTTAATTCAGAATTCTCTCTCTGAAGTCTGGACAATAATCATTAATTACAAGCAAAGAAGATGATTATTTTTAAAGAGGATTGGTAAAGGAGGTGGTATTTAAGCTGGGTCTTAAAAGATGGGTAAAAATTTAACAGGGAAATATAGAGAACTGGTGAGGAAATGAAGTGCATAAAGGCAAAAATGATTGGAAAATGTAAGATAATCATGTAGAACAGTAAATGCTAAGGTTTGGCTAAAATGCTGCAGAGTAATAATCTTGTAGCTCATTGGGCCGATGCTTAAATCTTAAAAGAGGTAGATTTGCAGTCCCTTTCTTTGGAGAGTCTGACTCAGTGGGTCAGCATGTAGGGCCTATGGCCTGGGAACGTCTTCTCAACAAGCTCTTCAGGTGATTCTGATGTGCAGAAAGGTATGCGTAACCAGTGTGGTAGAAAACAAAAAGGGTCCAATACGGAATAGAACTGTAAACTTAAGTTATACCCAGATCATTAAAGGGCTTTTTGCCAAACTAAGATATTTGGACTTTCTTAGCCAATAAGATCTCACTGAAATTTTCTGCTTTAATTAAAATTTTATGTTTTTAGAATATGTAACGCACATATGAAGGACAAAATTTAAGAGACCACCAAAAGGAATTCGGTCTCTTTTCTACCTCTGGCCACTTAAGTCTCAGTCTCTCTTAGTCATTCTAGATTTTTAAAAAGAAAAATTACATCATGAGATTGTGCATGGGGAAAATAAACAAGACAGAAATACATAGGATGATATAGTAGGCAAGGATGACCTCAATCAGACTGGTAAAAGTGGAAATGCTTTTGGCCTGAGTATTCCTATTCTATGGTACAGACAATTCTTATGGATACGATTCCCCTTGAAGTGATCAATGAAAATTAGGTTTTCATAAAGCTTGGATTTAGAGTAGGGCCTATTCAGTGCAAATTATGAAAACACTGTGACACTACGGTGTGAGGAAAGAGTAAAGATAGGAAATATATAAAATGGAATTGCTTTAACAAAGCTGCTAAAATTAACATTAAGTTGAGTCATGAGGAAACAATTCTATTCTTGTTCTAACTAGCCTGAGAACTTGTAAATTTTCTAGTCCTGCACCAATGCCTGGATATTAGTTCTTTGTGTGTCAATACCTGGATATACATCGGATCTCCAAACAACCCTCTGATTACCCACTGAAGAACTCATATAACCAGATCACTTGACGTCCATGTAACATCTACTCTCCAGACCAATGGATGTGACCAGACTTCCTGGCACCTATCTTTCAGACAACTTGGCATCTACCATCAAGACTGCCTGACATATAACTGATAACCATCCTGAACCAATTCTAGGGCTAAGAATGAAGGACTGATTATTCTCAAGAATGCATTTTTAACAATAAGAACCCTTTAACTTTTCCTTCTTCTTTGGAACACCAATGTGTTTTTGCCTGTGTTTCCAGTTTGCGAACTCCAAGACCTTTAAATAAGTCTTTATCATTTATTTCTAGCAAAGCCTCCAGACTCTTTAGAGTTTGTTCAAGTGGCTGATCATACAAAATGAGAATACTCTATAACCATGCTGCTCTTCTTTATCCCTAGTATCCCATTTTAAAATTGACTATAAACTTCACAATAGGTATAAATATGAGGAAAATCAGTTATTGGCATTTCTAATCAAGTGCTTCAATTATTTGGAAGAGATGACTCTGAGAGGCAGGTGATTTGTCTTAGGTGCTCAAGCTTCTTTTGGAATCCTTTACTGTAACGCCCCTCGCTCCAAAGATGTTTTCATCCTAATCCCTGGAACCTGTGAAAATTAAGGTTGCAGGTGGAATTAAGGTTACTAATCAGCTGATTTTGAGACAGATTATCTAGATTATCATGATGCACTCAATGTAATCATAAGGATGATTATGATTACAATATAAATGGAAGAGGGAGGCAAGAGAAAGAATGAGAGATGGCAACACAACTCATCCAGCTGTCACTGGCTTTGAAGATGAAGGAAATGGCAACAAGCCAAGTAATGTGGGTGGCATTGAGAAGCCGTAAAAGGCAAGGAAATGGACTCTTCCCTGGAGTGGATCCCTTGACTTCAGCTCTTTGAGACGTATTATCTGACTTTCCATCTATGGAACTGTTAGATAATAAATTTGTGTTTTAAACTACTGTTTGACATAGTCATAGCAGCAATAGGAAACTAGTGTACCTTTCCTGCTATCTCCTGCCCTCTCCCTTCAAGTCCCAGGCACCACCTCCTGTTCTCAAAAAGAGCAGGTACTCTTCCCCTGCTCTCAAGGATTCCATTTACATCTTAGTACGTGTTGATTTACCACTCATACTTGCATTTTAAGCCCTCTAAATGTCTAATAGATTCTATGTAAAGAATGTTTACTTTGTTAAAGAAATTTTGGAATAAACAAGCAGGCGGAAAACAGTTTTGGCAAGAATGATCAGTTTCCTCTAAATCACTTGCAGCTCAAAATCTATTTATTCAGCACATGATCAACCTTGACCTCAATGAATGGTATTTTTCAAGGCTTAGAAATCCCATCTTTTTCCTCTTTCCTTCTGATGACCTCTTTTTTCCTGAGATAAAATGAGCTGTATTGATTACTTATGAATATCCTGTGCCAGCCTTCTCTAATTACACACACCAAAAGGACTTGGTTAATGTTTTACTTGGTAATGTTCCTTGTTAAGAATTAATTTTTATAGGCTAAAGACAAGTGTCATCTTGTATTACACTGGGAGGAGGAACTTCGGAATACTGCCTGTGTCAAAAAGGGGAAGTGAATTTACCAGGTTTTAATTTTCTTATCTCTAGTATGCATTACAGCTGGAAGTAGCTTGGGTTGGCCAAAATCTAGCACTGAAGAGTTCAGGATTTTCTCCCACTGTACTGGGACAATAATATTTCACAAAGTTTTCCTCCTCAATCTGTACTACTACGTTGATTTTTTTTTCTTTTCTCAGCAACTTTTCAAATAGTATCCTTGACAGCGGTTTCCAGTGTGACACATTCCTAAGTAGGATGAAAGATCATTGTTTGGATTTCGTTTTTCCTGAATGTAAAGAGGTTTATTCTTAGGCTAAAAGCTCTGCCTTTCTAAGGGACTACTCCGCCTTACGATCACAGTATGTTCTGAATACATATAAATGGGATCCTAACTTACAACAGGTGACTGCTTTACAGGCCAGAAACGTTCCTCTTACTGGGAAGCCTCAGGTTTCCAGTTGGATGAAAATTAAACTCTCCCCCTTTTATAAGCAGGGGTTTGCTTGTTACCAAAAAGGTTTCATCTCCTCTATCGCATCTCCAGTTGAAAACTATGGCTGTTTCTCCGCGACGCGCGGTAACCAGGGACGTAGCAGCAGGCTGGGAATAAGGCCGGCCAGTCGGGGCTTCTGAGATCTCGCGTCCAGCCGGGAACCCCGAACCTAGAAGTGTTTCACAGGACGGAGGACACAGCAGGGGCGCGGGAGTGGG
>NW_006435766.1:1831262-1831709 GCF_000325575.1 Pteropus alecto
CGCCCCAAACTCCGTTTCCCGCCTCAATCTCAGGCTTTTCTCTTCCCGGCCACGCCCCCTGCCCCGGTCCGCCCCTCCTCTCTGAGGCCCCGCCCCCTGACCCTCTTCCTCACCGCCCCCCCCGTTCCATTTAATTGTTGGATTGTCGGCGCCGCACTCCCGCTGGCGGCCGGCAGGGGGCGGAGTTCGAGCTTGGATTTTTCCGCTGGGAGTCCCCCCAGAGGCGGTCGCGGAGTGGGGGAGGGGAGGACGGGGCGCGCGGACGCGGTTCGGTCCGCTGCGGCGCTACTTTTGGTTGGGGCTCGGCGCGAAGGCCGCGGCTGCCGCATCAGAGCTGACGTGGGCAACGTGGGGCCGCAGCCGGCGCCGCGCCGGGTTGCTGGGCGGCGGCGCCGCTCCTCAGCGGCGGTCGGCTTGCCGTCCCCACCTCCTCGCGTCCGTAAGCAG